>NW_003199911.1:0-3996 GCF_000006405.1 Perkinsus marinus ATCC 50983
CGAGTTGATACGAAGGAGACTCCTCGTCGCTACGGCGATGGGGCAAGTGATTTCTAGTAAGGATGGGATTTGCTCTCGAGTATTGCACTCTGTTTCCTCAGCGGCCCGTTCGATTGGCAGGCTAGAGCATCGCTCATTCACTCGACATGGAGACTCTCTCCTCGACAAAGACGGCAAGACTCGGACTATCGTAGTGATGGCTATCAGCGGTTTAAGAAGGAACTGCAAGAAGCAGCGTCTTCCTTTCGAGCACGTAATCCTGTGGGGAAATGGAAGGACCCATTCCAACAGGAGAGACCTCGAACTTCCAGTGTGGAGTCGGTATCTTCCCAACCACCAGCAAAAAAAGCGACACGCATGATGTTCACACCGGTGGGGGAGAGTACGGAGGATTATATAGAGCATACGATATTCATACCAGTGGGAGGTTGGAGAGACATCACTTTCGTACCCGACGTCCCAGATGGTATCGAGCTCATACCTTGCTCAATCTACCTTCCCTCTGTGATCGGTAACGGCCTTGCTCAAGGTGAACGCGACCGACGAGATTCTTACCTAGCAGGCGAAGATGGAAGAGTTGTACGCCGACCGTCGATGCATGAAGAGGGCACGCCGTCACTTCCCGACCATGAGAGGCGGCGGTCACCACCACCTGAGCATCTATTGCACGCGGAAGATAATAGGAAGATTGCGGCTCCTATTGCCTCAGCGATCCGAGAGGGTAGCAGAGGGACCTCTCGGGATGAGTCTAGGTTGGGCAGTCGGCGAGGCTCAAGTGAGCGAGGTAGCGTAGCTCGGGTCGTGGTACCCCGATTAGCTCTCGGCAACAACGTGCACTCGGCAGCAGACCCCATGAGGCCAACATTTGGTGAGAACAGATATCGACGGCCGCCTGATGATGAGGGAGGGTCTGCATCGGATAGTTTGGAGGGTTCGTTGGAGAGCGAATACGCATCTGTGATGAGTTCACCGTATAGCGACTCTCTGGATGGCCGATGCTCACCAGGCGAGCGAGAGGGGTACTTCGACCGAGTGCCTCGATGAGCGTCTAGTTCTGGAAACGGTGTTTGGTCCAAGTGCAACAACTTTATGTAAATTGGTCCGTTTGATATGCCACCGTCATTGCCATGTACTAGGTTAAACCCAGTTGTTATCACTAGTAGTGAGGGTTAGTTATATGTAGTGTGTCAATGAGGAGTGATGGATGAGAGAGTCTTGTTTGGGAAACGATTGTGTGTGGTTCCTTTCCTCTCGTGCCTTCTATGTAGCAGAGAGTTTTGTCATATCAAAGGAAGGAGTAAGCACGCGGAAGAGAAAGGTTGATTCTCGCAAATCAAATCTAACGTATATCCGAATATCCGGTAGTGAGCCTGGCCCAGGCTCACCGGATACCCAGGCTACCTGGGTAGTGCTATACAGAACCGTAAGACCACGTGACTGTACAGAAGCACGTCATTTGCTACGGATGGTTGTAGTATGCTATACTACCATCCACATATATGAGCTCTTAAGGCCAATACTCAAGGCGGTGGCAGCTCGATAGACGGCAACCCCTGGCATCTATGCTTTAGAGTCTCGAGAGGCACGCTTCGCTGGGACGTTGAGCTGAGTATTGGTTCGTCGTTGGTGCATGTGGGAGTGACATGTCGCTATGAACATGCCATCTGGCTGTGGAGAGCTGATGGCGAGGTCGAGGGACCTCGAGAAAGTCATCTAAGCTCTCCTCAGGCTCCTCTGTCGACTTTGTCTCCGTCGGTGTAAAGCGAGTGATATATTCGTCACATTCCGTATGCCAAACCCAGCGGCTCCCCAAATCCTCTGGTCGTGCTTAGTGATGGCAAGCTGTATGGTGGGAGTAAAGCAGTCCGAATGGTCGAGATAAAGTTGAACCGGAGGATCACTGGAGCCAGAGTTGACGGTTATCACTGAAGCTCGTGGAGCGTCTCCACGCACTGACTTGCGCTGCAGCTGCCAATTCCCCATTGCAGTTGTCCGTGTTCGGGCAAACCCTCGATACACTGGTAGAGATCTTAACCATGGTTTCTAGTGACAAGTGGCTCTGTAAGAAGTCGTCCATGTAGAAAACTTGGCGCACTACGGATAGGCTTACTAGGCTGACAAGGTGACGGTCTCCTGGAGACACTGTTTGTACGTCTGATCCAATTTAGGGCGAGCGAGATTGTACTTGAGTCTTCATCATTATTCGACAACACATCATCATCAAGACGTGTACATTAATATTACTTGGCTTAAATCCTTCAGCAAGGCGGAATGACAACCGACGGTCGCGTGTTCCGTGATGGGCTAGTGATAATGTACGCTCGGCGTTCCTTTAATTCACGACCCCTCACCTCGTGTACGCGTGGCTCTTGGTAAGTTAACAAGAGTGTCGTCGTCGTCACTCGTAACTTAGTAGATCTCCTGCATTGCTGGCATGTCTGGATAACAGCGGTCACTGTCGTCTACAATATCATGGAGTACGATGATCATCGGTGAGCTCAGGAGGCCGGGGCACCTATTGCCCATCACCAAGATGACGATGCAATCTGCTTACCATGTAGTGGTGGAAAATGGTAGATCCAGACAACTACACAACAGAGCTACATCACTGATGTAACATCAGGTATCCCTTGTGAAGCTCAGAGTCTTCCTCTACAGGGTGTCCCCGATTCCAATACTAAAGGTTGGTTATGGGACTGCCTTTATGAACAACGGCAGCTCTCGTTTGATCGGTATAGGAAAGGGCCGACGGACCTCTCTCCAAGATGGTGGTGCCAGAGTTTACAGCGGAGTGGGTGTAGACTCTGCTATGGACTAATCAATGCTGCCATTGAGGATGATGAAAGGCAGCGAACTGGCGATACCAATACTGTGCTTACCTGTTACAAGAGACTTAGTTAAATCTTCGGTGATCTTAACTTGCGGCATAATAAGGAAGGTTCGCTTGAGTCTAGAGCACGAAGTTGTGGGAGGGCTGCCCGATTCACATCTATCACGACTAGGAGATGTTGGACGGATGCAATGAAGATGCTGTTGTCCATGCGCTCCTTCTGACATCCCTTATTCCCGTTCATCTGTATAGTGTTTACTGTATGTATGTTGGATTACCTATAGCAGGCCGCCCCTCTTTATCCTTCTATGGATTCAATATTGTATCTGCGGTCGAGGTCAGCAGTGTGTGTACCGATTGAGCGAGATTGGAGTGTCAATCCGAATACGATGGTGAATAACGACAGCCCACGGTAGTAATGAGGAAGGTATGTATATGAGAATGCTTCCTCTCAGATGTCAAGTTGTTGAATGCACTACTACTGGCACTCAGACTTCCATGATCCTGGAAGAGCCTTCTCCGCTCAGAGAGGATGGGATGGAAGAGGCCCAGTTAAAACGCCTAATCTGGTTTAATACAGTGAAGCTGAATGAGTTACGGCTTGTGCTCCTCGGCTCTGCACGTCCATAACAGCTTGTCTTACCATAACTGTTCGTGTAGGGTTTTATTAAGACCAGTCATCTCCTTTCTAACAGTTTTCCACCCTGTACCTGCCATGCCTCTCGATACAGGACGATTGGGGGAAGAAGAGAATGACCAAAATCGAGATTCCTTGCAGCAACAACAACATCCAGCGCTGTCATCACAGTCGCACTATTCGGTGCGCAATACTTTCATCACTTTTCCTGATTTTGAGTCTCCGCTCGACGAAATGTACAGCCTCGATTCCACCGGCAATGATCGTCCATCGATGTCCTTGAAGGCCAGAAGTATGCCGGAAGGCACCAATATCGATAGGGCTGCATCCCGCTTGGTTAGTATGTTATTTCGTGGTGGTGGGGCTTTCGGACTCGAACCACCACCATCATCACCACCTGCTGCTGCTGCTCCACAAGTTTCTGACTCTGTGAGCTTTCCCCTTCTGTGTGATGGATTATTATTGTGGTGTTCAGGTACTACATCAGCCGTTCTCTGGCCCTCCGGAGTCCATACCTGAGGTTAGGCCT
>NW_003211954.1:0-1245 GCF_000006405.1 Perkinsus marinus ATCC 50983
ATGTCTCAGATTTTGGCGAGCGCGGGCAAGCGATTTTTTCCCTTGGATTTTAGTCACCTGCCTCATATTTTGGGAAATTCACTCATCTCACTTGATACTATCGTCTCTCACGGAGACATACAGTTGCATCATGCATGGCTCTTCTACCATGTTTTTGTCAGCCACCAGTCATCAAAAAACCTGAATCCATCGGGGTTCCCGAGACGGACAGATCTCGTGAGTTTCTCGAATAGCACAAGTCGTGGCCTATGAGGGTAGCCGACTGTACAAGTTGCTCTTCATGTCTTTCACCGTAGCAGTGTCGTCGGTCGCACCCCCAGCAAAAATAGCACGGCCTACAATGAAAAACACCTGGCTTCTCCGAGGACGGAAACTGATATACGAGCTTTTAATGCGGAGACCACAAAGAGTCTTCATCCATCTCATCCATACTCGTGAGATTGCTGAGCAACCCAGACGTAGTTCATGCATTTTAAGCTTCCATGCGCAAGCTGAATGGTGTGGGGTCTTGTCCTGGACTCCCTTGTTACTACGCCCATGTTGTACCTACAGTAAGCGAATATAGACTGAAGTGGAATTCGCTCCTCTCTAGGGAAATGCTGGCAGACTCCGTCACGTAGTGTAGCCATCCTTCCGCTTGCACATAAATAACTAAATTTGAAGTGGTGGCCAACATCGAGTTATGTGTGTCTCCATACATACGCGAACACTTACCTACTTAGTTGAGTTTTCGGCTGCAAAACCACGTATTGCGCTACGATACGGCTTAGCTTGTAAATATGTATTCATCATCTGAACCAAATTCTTCAACACCGTGTGGGGCGTGGTCTGGGTGAACAGACTCCTTGTCCAACATCCAGTTCAAACTCAGATCGACCTAGGAAAAATCCTGAGTTGCATCAGCACGAGATGCTCTGATATTTATTGCCTTTGTCTATTGCCATGAGTCACTTTGTAGTGCTTCGCAACTATCAGACCTTATAGCGTCCCTGCGTGGCGTCTTCACGACCTTACCAGCCTCCATTTGAGCCAATTTTGATGGCATGGACGCTAAGCCACGAAGTCCCTCCGTATCAATCTAGTCCACAGGCTGGCGAGCGTGCTCCCCTTCAGAACCTGCCAATGTACCGAGTGGTCTTAGAGCATCACTCCAAGTTAGCATAGTTGCCAGGTGCAATCCTAGCAACCAAATTTATCATCATTTCGCAATCCCCACTTCAACACGATCTCCGTCGATGTTACCCT
>NW_003213161.1:0-1091 GCF_000006405.1 Perkinsus marinus ATCC 50983
CTTGAACACTCTAATTTCCTCAAAGTAAAAGTCTTGGAACACGGTCAACGCACAGTTAAGTACGTGAGCACGAATCCCAAGAAAAAGCCAAGGTCAAACCTGATACCAACCAATCCCGTAGGAAAGGTGGATCGGTCGCCCAAGGCAGAAATCCAACTACGAGCTTTTTAACCGCAACAACTTTAATATACGCTATTGGAGCTGGAATTACCGCGGCTGCTGGCACCAGACTTGCCCTCCAATTGATACTCGTAAAGAGATTTAAAATCTACTCATTCCAATTACAAGACAGAATTGCCCTGTATTGTTATTTCTTGTCACTACCTCCCTGTATCAGGATTGGGTAATTTGCGCGCCTGCTGCCTTCCTTAGATGTGGTAGCCGTTTCTCAGGCTCCCTCTCCGGAATCGAACCCTAATTCCCCGTTACCCGTCAACGCCACGGTAGGCCAATACCCTACCGTCCATAGCTGATAGGTCAGAAACTTGAATGGTCCATCGCCGGACAAGCCGTGCGATTCGCCGGGTTATTATGAATCACCAACAAGGACTAGGCGGAGCCTAGGTTGGTTCTGTATCTAATAAACGCAGCCCTTCCGAAGTCGGGCCTTGACGCATGTATTAGCTCTAGAATTACTACGGTTATCCAAATAGTAATCGATCACCAAATAAACTATAACTGTTTTAATGAGCCATTCGCAGTTTCGCCGTTTAAAGCTTATACTTAGACATGCATGGCTTAATCTTTGAGACAAGCATATGACTACTGGCAGGATCAACCAGGTGATTGCATCAATGCAATGCTTGCGAGCTTCCGATTAAATCCAAGGATATAATCAAAAGTCGTAGCGTGCTCTGATGGTCACTAAATATCGCACGAAGCGATACCCTTGCGATCTCATATCCATCAAAGATGAATAGTCGAAAGCGAGGTCCGGTCTTCCGGTTCACGCCAAGAGTCGCAACAAAAAACACAAAGGGTTTGCATAACTAGTCGTATAAATACAACTGATATACTAACCTTGGTCTATTGCTGCATCATGCAAATCTTGTATAAAATTTGCGGGTAAGATAAATCCCACCGACTTTCCC
>NW_003200564.1:0-1058 GCF_000006405.1 Perkinsus marinus ATCC 50983
TCCTCTCTCGCCAGAAGTATGACGAGCTGAGGCAAGCAGGCATAATTGATCAGATCTCGTCTCAGGGCAAAGGGATGCCTGTCGAATTCGGTAATGGAGGCGTTTCCACACTTATAGGTCGAGCTAAATCGAAGAACTGCTATCTTGAAGATGGCACTTATCTTCCCATTGAGTGGGGGATACTCGAAACCCTCAGTCCATGCTCTGCTGTCTTGAGCATGAAGCCACTGCGCGAACGAGGCGCGGTGTGGATCATATCTCGAAGCGGGGATAGACTTTACGTTGGTCAAGATAAAAATCTCCTTCCCTCATCATCAGCCGTATATGCTCCGGGCATGCACACGAGTCGTGCGATCATGAATGTCATCACAACGGCCCCTCCACAAACCTTGCTAGATGAACTATCCGGCGTGCGGAATTTTGATGAGACCTCACCTTATGACGATCTTTATGACGAAGACAAAGCAGGCTCAGATTCTCCCCAAAATGATCACTGTCACACAGCAGGATTACACGGAGGGAAAAGAGCATCATTAGATGCGCCACTAGCTGTATCCATTGGGCCGCCAGACGAGAGCGCGCCCAGAGGGAGAGTCCAAGTACAGATACCTTGGAAAGATATCACACGACCACCAAGGTCGTTCGCACAGGCCTGGCATCGAGACCGAGCTCTGAGACAAAGGCTGGAATCGTCACCCGAAAAATTGCAGATGTTCCGTACTCAGGTCGATCAACTTGTTCAGCAGGGATTTGCCGAAGAACTCCCGAAGGATTTGCCAAGATATCCACCAGATGAGTCTGATCCTGCACTACAGGATCGTCACTACATCTCTCTAGTCCCGGTGTACTCCGCCACACGACATACCAAATGCCGTCTCTGTCTAGACGCACGTACGTGCAATACGTACACTAGGCCGGGATGGCACAACCCTCAAGCTCTGCTACAAGCTTTCGTTGGCTGGAGAGCCTACGTTTGGGTCGGTCTTTTCGACCTCTCCAAAGCGTTTTGGAGGATTAATATAGTACCACAGGATAGGAAATGGACTTGCTGTGTCGCA
>NW_003211313.1:0-1181 GCF_000006405.1 Perkinsus marinus ATCC 50983
CCTCTGCGGCCCAGTGCTGCCTCCCTGCGGCTATAAGGGGGTTCGACTCTCGGGTTGGACTCCTAGGCTATGGCTCCGGTATCTCTTGCTGGCGACAGCCGAGATGTCCGGTTCTATTCCCCCTGGCCCGTGAAAAAGCCAGTGCTGACAGATCTTATAAGTGTGACAACTTATATGTTAGCTACTGCTAACTTGAACTGTCACAACAATTTTTCACTGGGGAGTCGGTGGCTTTGGTCTCTGACCATGCTCCGACTCGACTGTCGCCTCAGCCCTGCACGACTTGCTGAGTGTGGCGGACCCGAGCCTCTATCGAGGCAACTTTAAATAATAATCAACAATCTATGAATTTCCAACTGGAATAAACTTGTCGAACATCGAATTTTTCAACACTTCTCCCTACTTACCAGATTTCCACCATTAACTTTGTAAACAAGGCGAATGGGCGAAATTGATAGGTAACTTACCTGGCTGGCGTTGGGCGAGGCTCAAGCAGCTCGCTCTCGTGGGGCGGAGCAGCTCACTGCACGACTTCTGAGGACTGTAAAGCTCCAGGGCCTACCAAGTGTGGGTTCCACAGCGAAATTTCTGGTAGCGGTGGCGTAGCGCAAACGAAGAGATAGCGCTGCCACCAACTATAATATAATAAGAATCATCTATATTCTGAGCCCTTTGTACTACAGTCAGAATCATATAATGATTCACTTAGTTTTTTAACTATACCTCAAATTCCCCATCCTTCTTTCATTTCCATATATGACCATACCTCCTCAAAGATATTACACTATATCACAGCGGTCATCTCAAAGCGAATCAATCTTTCGCCTTTTACTAAAGATTGCCGTGTGGCATGACTGCACACATGTGAACTTACACAATTTTTGCGGAGCCTATGCTCCAACTGAATAATGAAATAAATTGTGTTGAACTTGAAATATTAATGTTAATGTGAAAGTTTAAATTTTATGAACTTCTCGATAATTACCAATTGTCATACACTTCCGACATTGAACACCATCTCTCAATGCAGAAATTTACTATCCTTGCGGGAGGGGCAATAGCGCTATCTATGACGCCTTGCGGAGATGCGCTTTTTGCTAGTTGAAAACTACTCCAATTCCCGTCGCGAGATTCTAACGGATCCCGTCGCAATTTTAGGGCGCCTCGCATGAGGCAACTTT
>NW_003203508.1:0-1217 GCF_000006405.1 Perkinsus marinus ATCC 50983
AGTATTCACTACATATTACTTGCTCAGTTGTATACCATATATCTGAATAATAATGGCATATATTCGGACCTCATCCGTATCATACCATCCTCCATGCTAAGATTCTCCCATATATTACTTTGGTGTTGCCGAGAACTTAGCGTATCCCTTCACAACCTTATTAATCGCCTCAATGAGATCCTTCTCAGAAATAGATTTCCGCCTCGCTCGAATGGCAAACATCCCCGCCTCCGTACCTACCAACCATATTCCATACCACACTTCTTACACATCTCATCCCAATATAGACTTACACACACTTCTTATATCAGCACCAGTACAGTTAGGACACAGCCTTGCCAGGAGTTCAAAACGAATGTCTCTAAAATGACCAACGACCAGTGTTGAAGGAATACCTTCGCTTTCCTCACCTCACTAGTTATGAAATTATAATTATTATTAGTTTATATATACGAATTCGAGTAAAAGTGTCGGAAAACCAACAAGAATTTCCTATGTACATGGTTCTCAAAATTGCGGACCATGTACATATTCCCCCCACACTGCAAACGACTCTTCCCACTGTGCCGTTCATACTACTACTACCTATCCATGTTCATACTGCGGGCCTGGATCTTGAAAATATGCGTACGACCATCTAAATCCGGTAACGCGAATTCAATTTTACGGTCAAGTCGACCTGATCATCAAAGAGGCTACTCAGACTCCAGAAATTAAAATCAACAAACTCCCTATCAACTCCCTATTGACATATTACCAGGCCGTAGTAGTGCTGGATCGAGAGTATCAGGTCTGTTGGTGGCCATCAAAACCTTAACATTGCCTCGAGCATCAAAACCATCCAACTGATTGACAATTTCCAGCATAGTTCTCTGCACTTCATCATCCTCTGATCCACTACCACCACTACCACGAGAGCCACCAATGGCATCAACCTAACAACAACTACTTATTGTGTACCAGAGGGAACCAAACACTAATAACGACTTCGTCATGAATTTAACTAGAGTTCAACACCAAACGACTACCACCGAAGTGTATGCGACATGGCCAACATCATAACCCCTTCCCCGAATATGACCTCATCAATAAACAATATGCATGCCTTCTTACTACGAGCAAGTGTGAATAACTCCCGTACCATCCTTGCACCCTCTCCCACATACTGACACAGACTACTAAGAGCCTCCCTACCAGTAACGGCTACTACCTTCTGA
>NW_003215767.1:0-1347 GCF_000006405.1 Perkinsus marinus ATCC 50983
AATGGCTCCCGTCCACTGAGCCTCTCCGACTTGTCACCGTGTCAAGGCCAGAGCGTGATTCACAAATCCGATGCGGTATGGAGAGGTTTGGTCCGATATAGAATAAGATACACCCTGAAATGTCTCGGTCACGTGAAGGAGAAAATGAACCGATGATGGCTCAAGTTCGTAGGGGGAAATTTCGAGATGCGCAAATTTCCACCACAACAGACCACTCGGTACAGATCTCAGAAGAGGAAGGAAGGATAACTCGCGCAGCGATCGTATCGCGGTCATAGGAGTGCACATTAATACATGCCACACCTCAACCTCATTCTCGTCAAGTGATTGGTGGAGCACGTGGCCAGCAAAGCAATCACCGCAGCTCCACATCGACAAGCAAGTCACTACTCCATGAAATATTTTTTGCACGTTTCTATTGCGTCTGAGTAATCGCACACATACGTCGTGCAGAGCTCTCCAGTGGTGCACATAGCCGGTACCGATATAGATGATTATTCAACTCATATCAATCTAAAGCATCCGTTTTGTTGAGTTCCATATGGCACGCTCTGTCAATGTAGTAACAATTGTTCTGTGTGGTCACGTACCGAATTCAGCCGAATACTGGGCATTTTCGTCCGAGCTAACCTCTGTGAATGAGCCGTTCAACACTACCCATTCCTGATAGCGCTTCCCGTGTGTTTTACAAGATGAAGATTTTCCTCAGAAAAAGACCTCAAATATTTCCTGGAAATAATTTCGTGGCGCGCGACGGTGATAGTTGCGTTGTGATTGCTGTCCCTGGTAATCGAAGTCGCAGTAGTTGATCTATCACGCAGTACGGCCCTTTTACCCGTTACCATTGAGGGCGAAGGCTCCCGACCCCGTCAGCAACACAAACGGTTATTTAACTGGGGGGAAAACAGTCAAATTTCCATTCGTTTTCGTCGGTCATTTTCCTGGAGTTTTGCTCATTCTCCGAGCTACAATGCTTTCCCGTGCATATCTCTCGGGCTCGTCGAATGCTCCAGAGCATCAGTTTGATCCCATCAGCTCTCATCCGCGTTAACCATGGCTCCCAAGAAGAAGGTAGAAGAAGTGAAAAAGGTCAAATTTGGTCGACCTGGGAACACCCTTCGTATGGGTCTCGTCGGACTGCCGAATGTTGGCAAATCTACGACTTTCAACGTCCTCACTAAGGTAATACCAATAGTGACTTTATCAGCTCTCTTCTCTAAGTGTCTGTTCCCAGTGTTCGATCCCAGCTGAAAACTTCCCCTTCTGCACCATCGACCCTCATGAGGCTGTTGTCAATGTCCCTGATGATAGGTAGTAATGACGATAATAAAGAGTTCCCTTCACTCT
>NW_003210101.1:0-1164 GCF_000006405.1 Perkinsus marinus ATCC 50983
GCAGACTCGGTTCCGGTTACGCAATGCAGCTCACGATAGAAAGGAGCTCAGGTGTCTGTGAAATGTCACGCATTCCTTCAACACCGGCAGCTGCCCAGTGACGTTAAGAGTGGCTACGTTATAACGCTGCCGAAAGGGCATGACAGACCGGCATGGGAGGAGAAGTCATGGAGGCCGATAACTGTACTGACTGCACTCACTCGCGTCTTTGAGCGACTCGTTTATCGGCGAGTTGAACGGCTGATAGAGTTTCCAGACTCCTTTCATGCCTACCTTCCGGGCAAAGGGTGCGATACTGCGGTCGCAAACCTTGAGAGCGAAATAAGGAAGATCTGGCAGAATGGCTACAGTGCAGGGTGCATCTTCCTCGACATTGAAGGGGCGTTCGACAAGTGCAGTCCTTGGGCGACCCTCAAGGAGATGAAAGCCCGTGGGCTCCGGGGTGACTACCTTGCTCTACTCTCTGATTATCTGAGTGGCCGACGAGTCTCCCTGCACCATGCAGGAGATATCTCCACGATGGAGCTCACGCGGGGGACGGCGCAAGGAGGAGTCTTGTCCCCCTGGATATTCAACTGTTTTATGCTGTCGCTGAGCGACGTCCTATCGCCCTGGGCCTACGTGACGTATGCTGATGATGTCGTTGTGATCTTCCAGTATAAAACCGAGGAAGAGGTACGGGATGCCGCTCGAGCAATCCATGCTGCACTCGACAAATGGTGTGGGTTAGTGAAAGTGAAGCTCTCCTGGCCGAAGACACAGTTGATGTGCTTCCCCAAATGCCGGGCGCACGGAGGTATCGGGTGCCACTGTGGCACTGCCACATCAACATGGGTGATCAAGTGATCGTGGAGTCGTCAGTACGATGGATTGGAGTGGCACTAGATCGGAAATTTAGGTGGGGTGCTCATGCGCCAAACATTCTCGCTCGGCTGGAGGGGATATACCACTCTGTGAAAGCGCATGTCCGAAGCTCATGGGGATTGGGCCCCGACGTCGCGCTGGTGCTTTTTGAGGCAGTGGCTCGTGGCTGCCTGCTGTACGCGGTTGGCTGCTGGGGACATGCGGCTCTTCGCGCCAGGATTGCCAAGCAGCTGAGGGCGCTACAGCTCGGTTCTACCGGAGGGCTCGGAGACTGAGCGCGCGTACCCCTACCGCATTTGT
>NW_003213707.1:0-895 GCF_000006405.1 Perkinsus marinus ATCC 50983
TGGACGTATGTCTATGGTTACTACCTTAATCGAGTGGACGAAGACTCGGAGGGTGATAGTGAGAGAGATTTGCGACGAAGGGTAAGTGTGGACTCTACTGGCCACTTTGGATAAAAGCTTCTTAGATGACGCCTGGCTTGTCTGATCATTGGAGCACACGACGGCTGAATCATGGGAACTCATCTTCTGTCCGGCGTGGTAAGTGGTCGTGTCGGTGTGATGGTCGGGGGGGCTAGTGCGCTTCTGGTGATCAGATGTTCATGCTGCTGTGGCCCGGCGGCAGTTGTTTGAGTTCCTGCAGAAGAATCTTGAGGAGAAGACGGGTGGGGGTCTTGCCTGGATGTGTCGAGGTAGCGCCCTTTTTTTAGAGGCTCTGCATGAGCTTATCGAGAAGGACTTGGAGGAACGCTTTATCCGATCGCCTGATGAGTCTACGGACCCAGCAGCGCCCGGTGGAGATCCTTCGTCCTCTACCCCACTGGCTGGTGACACTACCATGACGAGTGCAGTGGACATCGGACTGGCGACCGACACTACAGGTGGGACGGTCTGTGGTCCGGTCGGGATATGATCAATTCGATGCTGATACTTTTTCAGCACCCTGGCCACGGCGACCGAACGATGAGGATCTTGAGGCGTTCCGCAGTAAATTTAGCGAGTTCCGCAGCTACGTGACGAACTATCATCATGTGAGCATCGACGATGTTAAGTTGTCCTGGCCTGTGGAAATATGTCTTCAGGTGACGGAGAAGTTCCTACACCAAATTCTCACCGACATAAAGGACAAGAATATTGCACTGTGAAGGGGAGGGGTCTTCTTTGATTGTCATCATTGCTTATGACTTATGAATAGAGTTTTCAATTTAGTGGTTGAGGAGGCTTGTGTTAGTTTTCC
>NW_003208944.1:0-980 GCF_000006405.1 Perkinsus marinus ATCC 50983
GAGACGCTTTGGGACATCCCGAACGTCGACGAAAGCATCGGCGGAGGTGACTGATACGATAGTCTTGCTGTCATAAACGTTTGTGGAGGTCGATGCGGCTATGAGCGGAACAAAGGAGAGGAGCTTCATCGCGTCGAATAGAGAAACAAGAAACTAAAAAACACTTATCGTCACAGTCTCCATGGAAAGAACTTAGGATTTTAGGGGACTGCAGCGAAGGTGAGTCGGTTGAGCTTCACGTCTCGTCCCTAAGAGTCATCGCGTCTCAGGTCTTCCTTCGCGCCCTAGGACACTGCAATGAACCACCTTACCGTTGTATCAATCGATGGGCCCTGAACAATGACGACTTCTATGCAGCTCTTCAATTCCCGGTTCCACTGATAAACACTCCACACGGACCATGGCGTTGAGTTACGGTGGTTCCACCAACTGGGCAAGGTTGCCACGATTCACCAGGCGTCCCGTCTCCGGAAAAGGCCGCAGTATGGCGTCTCTTCTCCGCGTGAGGCCGCAGGGCGTCTGTGGTTTCGACTTGCTACTTTTTTGTGTCATCCCTTCCTGGCAGTTATTTGTTGCAATCTTCATACATGAGATACCTTTCTTCCATTATCTCATGCTTAAGCCTTACCCTAGGCGCTCGCGCTTCCCACCCTGTGGGCACCTACGCTTGCAGAGCGTCCGCTACATCTGGCGGTACTCTGGTATTCGCTAGTGGCCAGCAGACTGTTCACATAAGCGTAATTGACGGTGAGTGCGGCGCTTCTGCTGACGTCCCTTATACTGTGACGCCTATTCACGGTTCTGACGAGTTTCGGGTGGTACCTGATTACAGCTCGACCAACTTCAAGACAGCCATAAGTAGCTGCAGGTCTACTGTTCTCCATGCTGACTCCTTCAACACATTCCGGGTGGAGTCGAGAGATGGTGTTCTAATGAGCCATATCACTGTCAACGTTGGTAGCGGGTCAGCATGGGAATAC
>NW_003215069.1:0-1029 GCF_000006405.1 Perkinsus marinus ATCC 50983
TGCAGAGGTGCACTCTGTGAGACAATAACGAGTAGAAACTCCTACCGGATATCCACATGTATACAGATCGTTTTTCAACTTGCTGAACTCAGATGTTTGAAAACTTGCACGGGTCTACGCCTCAGAACATACCACGAAGCTTTCACGGGACTGAAGGTGCATCCACAAAGCACGGCAACAGACCCTGCCATTGCGCTGACCTGTCAGGAGGCTTACTTATCAAAACGAAACCCAGCTGCATCGATCTCACCAAGTTACGTGACACATCGTAAGCCATCAGCGAAGCTTGCCGTATTTTGGTACATCGATTCTTGTGTTCTATGAGATTTACAACCCATTTTCTCTCAAAGTCTTTAACTCAATAGTTACCAATGTTGACTGAGCTGGGATCTATGAGAGCTGCACGAGATGACGTGTCATAATGTGGAGCTTCCAAAGCTCGCAGTATGTCAGATTTATCCTGTCGGAGCTCCTCCACCTCTTTTGCGATTAGTTCAGTGAGATGCAATGCGATACCAGACTACAGGCGGAAACATTTTCTTGGTGAGCTGATATTGTTTAGTGCCGTGCAACCAATCACATACCATACCCAGTTGTCTCCTTGCCGTTCGACGAACTCGTTAAGTTTAGGAACAACACGTTCTCCCCACGCATTAGCACATTCTTCCCCGCAGGTTTCGCGAAGCAAAGATGAGACACTCGAGGAGAACTCCAGATGATCGCTAGAATGAACGTAAGCACCCGAGGTGGTGACCATGACGCAGAACCGGAACATGGCCTTCTGATAGAACCTGTACTTACGACAACCAGTACAACAATGTCGCGTTAGATACGATGCACAGTTTTTTGTCTA
Organism: Perkinsus marinus ATCC 50983; assembly: GCF_000006405.1. Taxonomy (NCBI): domain Eukaryota; phylum Perkinsozoa; order Perkinsida; family Perkinsidae; genus Perkinsus; species Perkinsus marinus. The sequence goes on from NW_003215069.1 coordinate 854, forward strand.
GGAGAAGCATGCTTACAAGAGAATGATCATATGGAGTCAACTGTGCTCACAAGTCCAATAAGCCCCACACCTATTCGACCAATCTTCCAGGTTATCTTTGCTGAACGCAGCGAAGTTCATTTCGCGTCTGACAGGCGATGAGAAAGAGTTTTCCACGTCCTCCCCCAAGAGAAACT
>NW_003213701.1:0-2432 GCF_000006405.1 Perkinsus marinus ATCC 50983
GATTCGCTGTCGTTGCAGCCGTCATTGCGAAAAGACCTCATATGAAGAGTGCGAACGATGTCATTACTTCGCCGACATTCTTGTCAAAGCGTTGGGCTACGTACGCAAGAATGCGAGTCAGCTAAATATCATCGTCCTTGCAGAGGTACTCCGCGAGGCTGTGAGGGACTCCCCTAGCAACATGAACAGGGCGGCGATTCTCATCGGGAGAGATGAGATCTTTCGGAACTTCCGGTCAGCGTGTCCGAGTGGTTAAGGAGATGATCTTGAAATCCATTAGGCTCTGCCTGCGCAGGCTCGAATCCTGCCGCTGTCGTATGTCTGATGGCGTATGGGCTTTCAAGACATCTGAGCAGTCTCGCTTTCGAATCCTCATAGCGACTCCGATGGACATTATGAACGAGTAGGATGCGAACGAACTGATGCGCATGACATTTGAGGAACATTGATGAGAATTGATGTATATCCCAAGAAATGTATCTAGTCAAAGCGCTGGGCTACGTATGCAAGAATGCGAGTCAGCTAAATATCATCGTCCTTGCTGAGGTGCTCCGCGATGCTGTGAGCCACTCCCCTAGCAACATGAACAGGGTGGCGATTCTCATGGGCAGAGATGAGATCCTCTGCGTCTTTCAGACAGCGTGTCCGAGTGGTTAAGGAGGTGGACTCGAAATCCAGTAGGCTATGCCTGCGCAGGTTCGTATCCTGCCGCTGTCGTATGTCTGATGGCGTTTGGGTTTTCAAGACATCTGAGCAGCCTCGCCTTCGAATCCTCATAGCGACTCCGATGGACATTATGAACGAGTAGGATGCGAACGAACTGATGCGCATGATATTTGAGGAACATTGATGAGAATTGATGTATATCCTAAAAGATGTATCTACCTCTAGACTCTTATCCTATATAAGCCCTACCATTTCAGCGAATTCGCTGTCGTTGCAGCCATCATTTGGGAAGAGACCTCTTACGAAGAGTGCGAACGATACCATTACTACGCCGACGTTCTTGTCAAAGCGCTGGGCTACGTATGCAAGAATGCGAGTCAGCTAAATATCATCGTCCTTGCTGAGTTGCTCCGCGATGCCGTGAGCCACTCCCTTAGCAACATGAACAGAGTGGCGATTCTCATGGGCAGAGATGAGATTGTCTGCGTCTTCCAGACAGCGTGTCCGAGTGGTTAAGGAGATGGACTTGAACTCCATTAGGCTCTGTCTGCGCAGGTTCGAATCCTGCCGCTGTCGTATGTCTGATGGCGTATGGGTTTCAAGACATCTGAGCAGTCTCGCTTTCGAATCCTCATAGCGACTCCGATGGACATTATGAGCGAGTGGGATGCGAACGAACTGATGCGCATGACATTTGAGGAACATTGATGAGAATTGATGTATATCCTAAAAAATGTATCTACCTCTAGACTTTTATCCTATATAAGCCCTACCATTTCATCGGATTCGCTGTCGTTGCAGCCGTCATTTGGGAAAAGACCTCATATGAAGAGTGCGAACGATGTCATTACTTCGCCGACGTTCTTGTCAAAGCGTTGGGCTACGTACGCAAGAATGCAAGTCAGCTAAATGTCATCGTACTTGCAGAGGTACTCCGCGATGCTGTGAGGGACTCCCCTAGCAACATGAACAGGGCGGCGATTCTCATCGGCAGAGATGAGATCTTTCGAAATTTCCAGACAGCGTGTCCGAGTGGTTAAGGAGATGGAATTGAAATCCATTAGGCTCTGCCTGCGCAGGTTCGAATCCTGAGGCTGTCGTATGTCTGATGGCGTATGGGTTTTCGAGACATCTGAGCAGTCTCGCTTCCGAATCCTCATAGCGACTCCGATGGACATTATGAACGAGTAGGATGCGAACGAACTGATGCGCATGACATTTGAGGAACATTGATGAGAATTGATGTATATCCTAAAAAATGTATCTACCTCTAGACTCTTATCCTATATAAGCCCTACCATTTCAGCGAATTCGCTGTCGTTGCAGCCATCATTTGGGAAGAGACCTCTTACGAAGAGTGCGAACGATACCATTACTACGCCGACGTTCTTGTCAAAGCGCTGGGCTACGTATGCAAGAATGCGAGTCAGCTAAATATCATCGTCCTTGCTGAGGTGCTCCGCGATGCTGTGAGCCACTCCCCTAGCAACATGAACAGGGTGGCGATTCTCATGGGTAGAGATGAGATCCTCTGCGCCTTCCAGACAGCGTGTCCGAGTGGTTAAGGAGGTGGACTCGAAATCCACTAGGCTATGCCTGCGCAGGTTCGAATCCTGCCGCTGAAGTATGTCTGATGGCGTTTGGGTTTCCAAGACATCTGAGCAGCCTCGCCTTCGAATCCTCATAGCGGCTCCGATGGACATTATGAACGAGTAGGATGCGAACGAACTGATGCGCATGACATTTGAGGAACATTGATGAGAATT
>NW_003206722.1:0-917 GCF_000006405.1 Perkinsus marinus ATCC 50983
AGTGGTGTAAAACTCGGTGAAAAACGCGATATTCGCAGTGATATGCAGTAGTCGTGAAAATTGTTTTACATATCACGGCTCGTGAAACTCCAATGGATGCGATATGAAATTAATGGAATTTCGAATTGTTTTTGTCAGCATGTTGAGAGCAAGGAGTATGATAAATTAGATAGTATGGAAAACGGCGGAGCGAAGGAGTTGTCTAATCTTGAAGAAAGTGAGTGAGAGAATTTTAGAAAGTGGTTTTTAGAGTGATATCTGATGAGAAGTTATCGGAGTCAGGTTTTGGATTTTATATTCTTGGGTTTTCTCGTATACTACTGTTTTCTTGTACACTATTGTTTCACCCGTTTTACGTGAAGTAGAACGTAATACTTGAGGAAAAACGATATGCCATAGTCGTGAAATATGTTTTCGACTAGTGTTTTCATATCACTAGGGTGAAACTCCATTGTTATTTCCTCGCACACTGTTATCATCATCATCATCATCATCATCATCATCATCATCAGGGAATTAATCAATGAAGTTTCACCCGTGATATGGAAAACACTAGTGAAAAACATATTTTACAATTTATTTGTGTTATCGATCGCGAAAACATTCACGTGTTATAGAATTCATACTGTATTACGCCACTCAACGTTAAACGGGTGAAACTCCAACGATAAGTCATAAGCTCATGAGAAAAGTGTGAGGATTTCGAGAAGAACTCTTCCGAAATTTTTTTGAGAGATTTTTCACGTCAGGTGCGACGACTGTGTATAAGCATAGATCAGGGACGGTGGCAGAGCGTACGGTATGATGTTGCGCGTGGGAAAAAGTGCTCGCCCTCGTGATCGATTATAGTCGACTGTTTGTGTGTGTTACAATTTCTCGTGTTTGTGAAGTAAGTGTTGGTTTTGGTCACTGTCAAT
>NW_003211687.1:0-1104 GCF_000006405.1 Perkinsus marinus ATCC 50983
ACTCCTAGGCATTAGAAAAGTAGCAGAATTCCCGACCAAAATTCTCAGAAATTACATATTTTCACATGCGCATATTTTCCCAGAGTGTTGGAGGAATATATGTAATCGCTTTCCTCAGCTGAGCTCAGGAGTCTCCTCACTAAGTTCCCATACAAATTCAGCTAGATATGTGCAAAAACCAATTAAAATACTCCCAGAATTTTCATATTTTCACTAACACATGTAGTTGACCATGTACATATTTTCCTCCACTGTTTACATTGTCCAGATTGTCCTAGCCCCCTACACGGTGTTAACTATAAGATCTACCTGATGAATGATAACGACCAATTAATCTCATTCTATGCCGCCTCGTGCTCTTGAACTCCACTTCACTCGAGTACCGGAAAATTCTTTCGAGATTAAAATGTCCAACTACTACAACACAACAACTTTATAGAGTGGAAAAACTAGAGGCATGAAATCAATAAAACTCATGACAACCATACGATACCACAACTCCGTCAACTCCTAACGTCTTCACCAATTGCTTACTAGTAGAAGCCTTCATGGCACGCGACCGGCGCCCTTCCTTCCTCTGTTTGCTCGGTTGGATTTCCCCATGACTCGTATAATCTACCTTGCGAAACGTGAAGAATTCAGTTTCCACTCCACGACGGATATGGAATTAGAGTTGGTAACAGCACAGCACGCTGCAACAAACGGCTTGTGTGGAGTTGTGCTGCCCTTCTGAAATCGACTTGTCATCATCGAAACTCCAACACGAAACTGATGTCCTTGTCCTTGAAATTGCATTCCTTCATTGTGAAATTGATTTCCTTACCCGGTAAGTAGATTTCTGAGGGGCGCCTCGTACGGTAACTTTTATCCCCTAACTAAACAAGTAGTGTATTGCAATTGTAATCACTACGGTATCAGGCTAGCTCTACACAAAAGTGTCTCAGTAGATTCCGTGATTTTTTAAGGGTAGTTAACTCTACACGTTATGATTGGGCGCGCCTTGGTAAAATTAAACTCCTTGGAAATAATGCATATGGTCAGTTACATATGTTGGTGACAAAACGAGAATTCTGAGGAAATTTTGAGAAATTCTCATTGAGTCCT
>NW_003205487.1:0-1692 GCF_000006405.1 Perkinsus marinus ATCC 50983
GGTTACTGCTTGAACCACCGCGTTTCCTTATGAGCTCCGAAGCCGCCCATCTTCATTGCCGATTCTACCGGGAACAATTCCCCGAGATTGATCAGTGCGTCGTGGTAGTACCAAATCGGACCTACTTTGTATCTTTTCATATCTTTCCATGCTAGGCTCTCGTCAAACAAGTAACAGATGTGGCCGCATACGTCTCCCTTTGTGAATACGATGATATGGAAGGAATGGTTCAGCTCTCTGAGCTCTCCAAGAGGCGTATTAGGTCCATCCCTAAACTCATCAAAGTTGGACGGTAAGTTCCCGTCGATGGTATTCCCTTTACTCTCCAACAGCTACGACACTTTCATGGTCCTTCGAGTTGACAAGGAGAAGGGCTACATCGACCTCTCCAAAAAACGTGTGTCTCGGGAGGATGCTGAGGCTCTTGACCAGAAGTAATACCAATATCATCCTAAAATGGTAATTACTAGTATCAGATATTCGAAAGCCAAGACGGTACAGTCCATCATGAGGCATATAGCATCAACACATGGGATGTCCTTGGAAGAGGTGTGCTCTAAGATAGCTTGGCCGCTTTACGACACCTTTGGCCACGCCTATGACGGCCTCTCTAAACTTGTCGGGTAGTAGTAGTACTAGTGGTAGTAGCTCTCTCAAGATGGGGTCCTTGTCAGTGACAACGCCGACCTGAGCATTCTCGAGGGTCTCGATATCACCCCTGAGATGCGGGATACTCTCCTCAACGTAGTGACTCGGCGAATGGCACCTCATCAGCTGAGAGTTAAGGCCAAGGTGGAGGTAATACTACGGGGGGGAGTCCTCGAATGACGAGGATCTCGCGTTTCACCATTGTATTATACCAACTCGATGCTCTTCCCTGTATCAATCAACGTTTGCTGGTTGGCTGTAGGTATCATGCTTCGACTACGAGGGAATCGAAGCTATCCAAAGGGCACTCATTGCAGGACGAACAGTAGCGAACGATAATTCGAAGGTGGAGTGGTATGGGAACGCTTGATGGAAGTGATTGAGAGCTCGTAAGGTTAACGATGACGATTCTCTGAAGGCCACTACAACGGTGAAGTTGATAGCGCCTCCACAGTACTACATTGTCACTACTTGTTCATTGAGAGTAATACGAATCTTCTTATCATCTCGCTGATGGAGCTGCTCAGGATGTGGGCTTCGAGCGAATCGGTGCCTGCATAGAAGCTATCAAAGAGTCTATTGAGAAGGAGGGTGGCACGTTCGCGTTGAAGCAAGCGTAATATGCGGCCGCTCAGGAGGAGGGTGTGTAGGTTGGAGGTTTAGGCCTGAGCTCGTTGGGCTCGATGAGGAGGAGCTGGCCAAGCAGAAACGGGAAGAGGAGGAAGAGGTGCGATAATTAATTGCCGCTGTGAAAGTTGCATAAAATTTTCTTCCACTGTAGTCGGAGTCTGAGAGTAGCGACTCTGAAGAGGAGGATGAGGGCATGGGAGATGCTGAGAGTAAGTAGGCTGGTAAACCTCGTATTAAAGAGTTGAAGAAGGCTTCTCGAACTGCCTATGGGAATGGACCTGCAGTGTGGGAAATATGCACATGGTCAACTGAGTGACAAGATGGAAATTTTCAGGAAATTCTTGTTGGTTTCTGTATACTTCTACCCAAACTACTGTGTACGTTGAAAAAAAAGATAAAGGAAACTTCTGAGCT
>NW_003212125.1:0-1061 GCF_000006405.1 Perkinsus marinus ATCC 50983
ATTTCCAAAGCCATGAAAGATTAGTTGTTTCAGATGAAAGCACGGAAACGCCTGCCCGGTAGCTTTTTATTGAATAGCCGATGCTCAGGTGAAGAACAGACCCCGTCCCGGTAACGTTTTACAGTACGCCTTGTATTTCAACCCTTCTTCGAGTTGGCATTTCTCAAAACTCGTTCTACAAAACTCTTGAGGTTTCCAGAAAAAGTTACCGAGTTGGTCAGTGACCAGAAGCAAGCGATTGTTGTCGAAATACTCAGGAAAACAGGCTACGTGTTGCGCACATGGTGCTCAACCCGGAAACAGTGCCTCAGCCGAAGGTGTAGCCCAGCTACTGCAAGTCTTGGCCCCTGGCTCACATTGTACTTTCGTAAAGTCTTGCCCAGCGTATTTCCCATCTGAGTAAGAGGTAGTTGAATCATATGCTGAAGCTAATACGTTCGGACTCCGTTTATACATGATATTGTGAGTGCTCAGTCCGGACACCGTCCTCGCTCCGCAGCGCTGTGTGCTCGCTCCCACTGTGCTTCTTCATGCCACGACCACGGGCATTAAACGAATCTGCCTAAAAAAGTGAATTTCCATGAAAGATTAGTTGTTTCAGATGAAAGCACGGAAACGCCTGCCCGGTAGCTTTTTATTGAATAGCCGATGCTCAGGTGAAGAACAGACCCCGTCCCGGTAACGTTTTACAGTACGCCTTGTATTTCAACCCTTCTTCGAGTTGGCATTTCTCAAAACTCGTTCTACAAAACTCTTCAGGTTTCCAGAAAAAGTTACCGAGTTGGTCAGTGACCAGAAGCAAGCGATTGTTGTCGAAATACTCAAGAAAACAGGCTACGTGTTGCGCACATGGTGCTCAACCCGGAAACAGTGCCTCAGCCGAAGGTGTAGCCCAGCTACTGCAAGTCTTGGCCCCTGGCTCACATTGTACTTTCGTAAAGTCTTGCCCAGCGTATTTCCCATCTGAGTAAGAGGTAGTTGAATCATATGCTGAAGCTAATACGTTCGGACTCCGTTTATACATGATATTGTGAGTGCTCAGTCCGGACACCGTCCTCGCT
>NW_003204289.1:0-1331 GCF_000006405.1 Perkinsus marinus ATCC 50983
CGCTCTCGCAGGACCTTCAGGCTGTGGCAAAACGTTCCTAGCTAAGCATCTAGGTGACATCTACCGTGTCTCCGGATTGAGTTCTGGCAGCTACCCCCTAGCGGTCCTGATCGAGTACCGGCCAGAAGTGATCGTCATTGACGACTTTCGGGTGTACCCAAACCAAGCAGGCTTCGGCATCTCGGACTGCTTGTGCTTACTGGAAGGGAGGGTGCCACTTGTTGTGCCAGTACCAAAAACGAGCAGTAAGGCCGACGAGATTTACTGGGATGATGCGCCAATTATAGTGACCGTTCCTGGCTTTTTCATGTGCCGTCACTTATCACATGAGGAGCATAGAATGCTCAACGAACGGTTCCGATGGTTTCAATTTGATTGCCCTTTGCCAAGGGAGAGCAGAAAGGACCTACCCACTTGTGGTCGTTGTTTCGCTACATATATTTCATCCCACACGACTCTACTCTGAAGTGTTGAACCATTGATTCCTAGAGGCTCTCTGTCATCCATAGGAGACTTCTTCTTTGCTAGTCTCTTGTCTTGTGTTCAGAGGGCGGAATACGTCTCATTGTAGTTCGTAAGTTATTTCCCCGTGATATGTCAACAGCATCGTCCAAAAATTCCGCTCACGCGAATTCGCCCACTGCAGTCAAACGCAAAAGTAGTGTGGTTGGGGAACTCGGTTGGTGGACTACTGTTGGTAGCTGCCCCCCTTCCCCCCCTTCCCAATGTTGGGCGGACATTAGGATATTGCGAGACTTAATGCTTTGATCCAACATTGGAAGGGGGGTAGGGGGGGCGACTCGGTGAGTCAAGAGTTTTGATTTTGCCTGACGACACAATCAGCTACAACAGGCACGGGCAATTCATCGTATGCTACTAATACTTTGACTACAGTGCCCACCGCGAAGTCACCTTACAACATCAAATATTATATGGACGATGTCGCTACGGATCATCCACATCCTCAACAGCTGCAGCAGCTCTTCGACAAGTATCACTTCCCTACTACTCTGGTCGACGTATCTACGGTTCAAGTTGCCCATTTCTTAGGGCTCCAAACTGTCGATCATGGCCGCTCCCTTCGCTATAGCGACAGAGGATGGGCGAGTTTCATTACTCACGAGCTCCCTAGCAACCCATCCTTGCGGGACGCACTAACATTGCTAGGGAAGGTTATGTCTCTTCCCGAGGTCTTGCCCTTCTTCTTGCTACCAATTCGCAACTTACTACAGTCTCAAGTGGCGAAATGCCGCCATCTTCTTTCGTCTTGGGATGCAAAACTACCACCACACTTATTGAATATGCTGCGAGAATTTCATGAAGCTTTCAAA
>NW_003203563.1:0-1560 GCF_000006405.1 Perkinsus marinus ATCC 50983
TAGGCGATATCTGAGTCTTCAGTCCAGGGGATGTGCGTACCGTTCCGAACAGCTCCAAGGGCGGTGCCGAGGGTTAACATAGGCTGGCATCCAAACTCCTCCATGGCACGATAGACATCGATGGTGAGCATGTCAAGGACTGCTGACCCGCACACAGGCTTCAATACTCTCGGGTCGAGGAGAGTGCTACGAGTAGCACCTGCGCATTCCAACTGATTGTAGTTTGGATGTATCGGTAGACAATGCTTCCAGTGTGAGGCGGAGTCATTTTGCGGGTCGACCTCGTCCAAGCGTGGCCCTTCACAGACCTCGCGTGCCCGTTCATATACCCTTAAAGGCTCCACAGGAGCGTCTGCCAGAGCCCTCTGGAAAAAGTCACCATTACGATAATAAGACATATTCAACCCGCCACCTGTTCTGGGGCACTCGATAATTTTGAGATCTGCTGCTGCAATATTTCCGACCTGTTCATGCGTCATAGGTGCAAATGTTCCAAGTCGATGAGAGTGAGATTGGTCGAGACTGACTCTCGACCGATCCTCTTCGGCTCGTAGGGAGCTCAATAAATAGACAGGTAAGATAGAAATGAGAATCAACGAGAATATCCAAAGTAGTCGGCGGCGGCGGTGGTACTCAGGTGCGACTTTGAGCTCGTCGACCCGGCCATTCCTGCTGGATGGCATGCGAACCGCATACGCGTAATGATTCGGAGGTGACAGCGGAGACTTTTCACATGAGGGAGACGCTTCTCTCATGAGGAAAAGAAATAACTGAAGACACTGCATTTGTTCAGCATAAGAAGTGAATCCGCGGTCAAAACCGCGCCAGTTACATGACCTGCCATCTATCTGGTGGCATCCTGGTGTAGCGCACCGTTTGTGCGAGTGGAATGCGACCAATAACGCATCTTCAGAAGAAGTGTTTCTCGATCTTCATATCCCTCTCCTCTCAGCTCCGTAGAAATCGCTGCGGGTCAGCTTGGGTTATTGCTCGATACGAGTGATTCTGCTAGCGAGCAAGAATTACTGCACAGCACGTGCGAGCACACGTGAATATCGTAGTTACGGCACGCATGGTCCGAATAATGTGACGGTCAAATTGTGACCCCTATCCTCGCAGGTATCGAGAATGGGAAGGGAAAGCTCATCATGTTCGATGTGTGTTGCTCTACGAGCCTGGCTCCTCCGAGCGGAGGATTGCTCCTGGAGCCATATTACAGATCGAGCCGACAATATGCTCATGTGGTCAATATGCGACTAGAGTTCACGCAGTTTGTGCTCCATTCACGCATGTTTGCTGAAGCGCACAAATAGCACTCTGCTGTAGTGTGAGACTCTGACGATCGCTTCGGCTCTTCATGATTACACATCCAACCAACGAGTGTGTAGTATTCGTCATCTATTGACCATCAAGCCCAACGGACGCTCTGGAAAAAGCAATCTTATCGGTTCGACCAAATTTTCAACCGAACTTGTCGATGTAAGCTTCAAGTCTAAGCTTGTAAGATGATTATACACGACGTTGGGGAGACGATGCGATCATGTGACTTCTGCTCATGTG
>NW_003214368.1:0-958 GCF_000006405.1 Perkinsus marinus ATCC 50983
CATTTAGTGCGAGCCCGAGAGGGCCCTTCTCACTTCAAAGCTCATCTCCGGAAGTTCTTCCTCAAGTGCTCCTTAGTGCATTTGCATTCCTCTGCTTGAATTGGTTTACTGCCGCTCAGATCGTATGACAGTCCACTGGTGGCTGAGCTCAAGCTATCCATACTGTACGAGCTGCTGGATGCGTCGAATGCCAATGAGGTCCTCGCCGAGTTGCAGACCTACGTGCGGTGGCATCACCGACCGGGTCAGTGCAGTCCTGTGAGGGTGCATCGTCCCATCGGCCCAGGGCTCAGGATCTCTCATGCCAGGCGATGATTGGTCTGGCAGGTTTAACGGGCTTCCACGCGAAAGTGATGAACCTGATAACCTGCATAGCTAGAGAATACCAGCCTACGTCGGATAGGATAATGGTCGGCTTGGTGAACATGCTCGACAGTACATGTTCCTCTTTGGCTAATGAGGCAGCCGTTGCTGTGAGTGGAAAGACCATCGTCACTTGGCTGTCTCCCGAATTCTGAGTTGTATATACTCCTGTGAAGGTGCGAGACATCATAGCTCACAGGAAACGGTGTGGTGACCAAGGCGATTTGAAGACGGTGCTCCTCGGCCTATCGAAGGCTCTAGAGTCGCTGACCACTCCTGCAGCTAGGGCTTCCATTGTTTGGCTGTTAGCTCAAGCAGATGGTACAGCAGTCAACTGATCGATGCTGGGTGAAGAGTAGACCTCTCCCTATAGGCCTCGCTGTATGTGCCTATACGGTGGTCGATACCTTCCGCTTGTTGGTGAAGGGCTGGGCTCATGAAGAGGAGATGGTCAAGCAGCAGGTTGGTCTTGAGTGCCTTGATCGGGGCTGTTCACCCTGCTCGGCCCAGGTCGTGATCCTCGGTATGCGCCTCTGGGCCTTCCATCAACTCAACAGTCTCCGGAATATTGACGACACGAGCCTCTAGATGCTAC
>NW_003210196.1:0-1082 GCF_000006405.1 Perkinsus marinus ATCC 50983
AACTCGAGAGCGCCATTTGACACTTGGACGATGGAATTACGAACGACATTCTTTCATATTACGGTCTGTTAGCTAACAGGTATGAGGCTCCACTCTCATCAACACAACCATTAAGTTAATTCGAAGCGAAACACATCCGGTTCGCACTCACCGGCCTCCATCGAATTCTCATAACCATTTGGCCGTTACCGGCTGACGGATACTCTGGAGGATTTTATCGATCCTCAGCTCCTTCACGTCATCGAAGCCGCTCCACATATTTCTCGTTACTGTATACCCCCCGCGAGAAATCGTATCTGCCACTACGTTAGACACACCTTTCACGTGAATGGCCTTCATTAGTGGGGTGGTTAGGGATGGCCGACTCAGCGTGAGTACCCGCATCAGCTTATTCAGTGCAGCTGACTTGGCGTACAGCTTGCATAAAGCATTCACGGCAGCGGAATTGTCATACATGACCAGTAGCATTTGATCCTCCGGTCTGGATGGTATACCCACGACGGCGGATAGCAATTCCAGAAAACACATGTGACAAGTACACAGAACACAAGACAAGAACACATGTACGTGGGTGTGCTTAATCTGATCTGGTGATGCAGTTGGTTGTTCATGTAGCTCGTTAGGAGAGCTGGCTATTTGTTCATTCAGCCAACGTAGATCACAGCATGGTCTACATGGTGTGCTCTCCTTGTGTGGTTGATATTGCACCACCAAGGGATGAGTTGCTTTTAGAGAAGCTGAAGAGGTTGGTTCAATATAATTTTGATCTTTCTAAAGATCAATTGCCTCCCGAAATAATTGTTGAACTTCACTCGAGCGAGTAAGAAGGCTATAATCAAGTGGAGCTATACGTCGAGTACATAGTTCAGCTCCAGATAACCATCGCCATTCTAATTCTTCAGCTTTTCTCCACCTAAGCTGAAGGTGAAGAGACCAGTTGTAGAAAGGGAGTTGTTTTACCCATACACCAAAAGGCAGATCTTCAGTGCAGCAGGAGTATTCCTAGCACTGACAGGTGGATTCTGTGAGACGTTGGCGAGAGCTCATGCTGACACTCTCCGACGTTTGAGTGGTGGATGGGC
>NW_003202158.1:0-910 GCF_000006405.1 Perkinsus marinus ATCC 50983
AGCATCACTGCTAGAGTATCGGTAATTGTGTTTGGTGACTTGGAGCCGAGTCATAGACCCTCAGCAGTGTCTCAACTATATCATATACACTAATCGGGTTGCAATTCCGGAATCGAGTATCACTTGTAGAGTATCGGTAATTGTGTTTGGTGATCTGGAGCCGAGTCATAGACGCTCAGCAGTATCTCAACTATATCATATACACTAGTGGGGTTGCAATTCCGGAATCAAGCATCACTGCTAGAGTATCGGTAATTCTGTTTGGTGACCTGGAGCCGAGTCATAGACCCTCAGCAGTGTCTCAACTATATCATATACACTAATCGGGTTGCAATTCCGGAATCGAGTATCACTTGTAGAGTATCGGTAATTGTGTTTGGTGATCTGGAGCCGAGTCATAGACCCTCAGCAGTGTCTCAACTATATCATATACACTAGTGGGGTTGCAATTCCGGAATCAAGCATCACTGCTAGAGTATCGGTAATTGTGTTTGGTGATCTGGAGCCGAGTCATAGACCCTCAGCAGTGTCTCAACTATATCATATACACTAGTGGGGTTGCAATTCCGGAATCAAGCATCACTGCTAGAGTATCGGTAATTGTGTTTGGTGATCTGGAGCCGAGTCATAGACCCTCAGCAGTGTCTCAACTATATCATATACACTAGTGGGGTTGCAATTCCGGAATCGAATATCACTTGTAGAGTATCGGTAATTGTGTTTGGTGATCTGGAGCCGAGTCATAGACCCTCAGCAGTATCTCAACTATATCATATACACTAGTGGGGTTGCAATTCCGGAATCAAGCATCACTGCTAGAGTATCGGTAATTGTGTTTGGTGATCTGGAGCCGAGTCATAGACCCTCAGCAGTGTCTCAACTATATCATATACACTAATTGGGTTGCAAT
>NW_003213310.1:0-1389 GCF_000006405.1 Perkinsus marinus ATCC 50983
CAGCATACATCCTCCTTCAGAGTCGGACTTACCCAAATGCAGTTCTCTCGAACAGTAAAAGTGAGAACATATGACGAACAAAAAGTGAATACATACATCAAGTGTATACGTGATCAATGGCAAGGGAGAGTTGAACAAGAACATTCTCAACCCACACGAACAAGAATCTTCCATATCACGGGTAGCATCTAGAGAGGATGAGGTGTCCATATCTGTGGCGCTGCTTTCACATCTATATCATTCGATTCTGTGGACTTTACGAATCTTGAATATATGTTATATTGATAGTATATATAACCTCAGCGATTGTCTCAGAAACCGCGCAAATTTTGCTAAAAGCTTCAACAACTACAAGATAGCGTCGATATTCCGATCAACTCCCACATCGAAAACCCTCTACCATGAAAACCATACTTCAACCCACTACGACCAGCGACCATTCAAAGACGAAATTCCTCTGATTGCGACGACTCACCAACTCTGCCCTTACTTGTCAATTCGGTTGCCATGCAAATAGATAGCTTGCAAGTTCGGGTACTCCAAAATTTCCTCATCAACACGCGTGAGACGATTGAACGAAAGATCGAGAATTTGCAGTCTAAAACAACAACAGCAACATCAAAAACAGATAGAATGATCACTCAAAGACTACCTCTCAGTGTGCTTAATCATCACTGCCGTCAGTGAGTCCGACAGACCAGCCAGAGAAGTAAGCTCATTGTTATTAAGCTTGAGATACACTGTTATCGGTCTTGTCAGAATTACAGGCGTATTGCACACAACCACACTTGGCTCTTCGATCTCGGGTTCAATTCTCGACAACTGCAATTCTTCCTCCCACGTTGCAGAACCTGAACCACATATTGAATACATACAAGTTTCACCACCCTAGTGATATGGAAAACACTAGTGAGAAACATATTTCACGACTACTGCGCCGCGAATATAGCGTTTTTCACGGTGTATTACGCCACTTCACGTAAAACGGGTGAAACTCCATAGTCATGTTATTTATACAAGGAGTATACAAAATAACAAAAACCACCACTAAAAAATGCGCGAAAAAACCGTTTAAAAAATTAAAAAAAACTCCGCAAATCAAATAACCTCAAATTCTCAAAAAAATCTAAAGTTTCTCAGCTACACGAAGCCAGGCTTGCACGTAATGAAGCATGTACGAACTCAGTGATCTACAGAGTAGTGTTTACCAGTCATAGCTGCACGAGAATGTGGTATACGAATCTGCAGTATAACAAACACGAATGTGTGACCGAGCAATCGCGCCACCTCCTATCACACAGAGCATATCATAACCACTGTTTGTTACCTCTAACTGAGCTCGTAAGTTTCCTCATCACAGCATAAAAACCAACGATAACTTCCCAGATT
>NW_003216736.1:0-1262 GCF_000006405.1 Perkinsus marinus ATCC 50983
GAACCGAACTAGCCCAAAACAAGTAGTTAACAAATCCAAAGTCGTGACACACAGAAGGTGACGTGACGTCGAATAGATTAACTAATCGATAGGCGAGCCAACAAAGGTCTAGTTTAAGGAATGTCAAGCGGACAAGAAAGCAAGAGTTCCTATGGTCTGCAGTACCACAGGTCCACATTACCTCCCTCCTTAGCTTGACGTCATTCCGAAAACTAAGGTCAAACCAATGATAATAACAAAAAGTCGTAAAGAAAATACTCAATGATACCTGCAGCATTACTTTGATGCACAACGATGACCTAAGGTCTTTTCTAGAGCACCAACTGTAACACTGTAGTCTTGTACCATATCCAAGATCAGACTGAAGGAGTGATCAGTATCGTCGCCAAGGTCAGACAATCTTGCAGTCAAGGTCCGCATAGGAGGATTCTCGCGGGCTAGAGTAATCTGTTCCGAGGTCGTCTGAATCCATTCATTATCACGAACCTTAAAGTTAGCCAACGGGACACCAGACCGAAGGTTCATTAGCCTTGTATGAGCCAGTAGGAAACATAAGCGTCCTTCTTCAATTGTTAGTCTACTGAAACCACCACTTTGGTCTCTAAAAGGGCTGGAGAATATCCAAGAACATTCCAATGACGATACTTATGAGCTCATATACTCTGATGCACACCTAAAGTGCAAGGTCAATCATGGAACCTCCAGTCACAAAGGGACTGGTGGTGAAACAGGTTTGACCGGTCAAAATCCACGCCGAGCAAGCTCCGACTCCGGGCGGAGAGCAGAAATGCGCCGCTCCAGAACACAATTGTGTTTGCGTGCATAGCTTGAAATCGATCAACCATTGCAGCGGGTGCAACATAATCAATTGCATGTTGAGCAAGCTGACAGAAACTCGTATCTGTCAGCTTGGCTCAAGAGACAAGCAAGGGCTTGCTCTTCACGGTTCGTAGACCGTCTGTGAGGTGACCGATCGCTCGGGATGGTCACCTCCCGCCCCTTGGTTGGGTGATCTGGGCTCGGATGCCCTTGTGACAGGTTATTCACGATGATCCGGGGTTTTACGCAGCCTCGTCTCTTCAGTGATTTCGCTTCTCCTTATGGCAGATCGAGACATCTCCGAACGAGAATCAGCTGCCGCTCGAGAGGCAGTCGTCAACGCTGCTCGCCGAGTCGAAGAGTCTATCGGGTCAAGGTCGAGAAGGGCGTCTCATTCTTCGGTCCCCGCCGCCTCCTTTACCGCCACAAGCAACAACAACAAC
>NW_003199594.1:0-2256 GCF_000006405.1 Perkinsus marinus ATCC 50983
GCCTCAACGTCGAGACAGACTGCTGAGCGCTATGCTGTCTACGCATCATGGCGACGCCTCATGACCTTGTGGTGGAGTAAGCTGTCGGTGGCAGGCGACTACGACGCGTTCTACGAAACTGTCATGTGTATGAGAGAGTCAGGACTGGCTCTCCGTGTGCTGCCGAAGGCTGAGTTGTCAGCACTGAAATCGGAAGCGCTTGAGCAGCGAGGAGTGGGACCTGAATTATACTACAGTCCAAGCGGCGACCCTAATGTAGATCCCCATGCTCCTCAAGGCCTAGCCAAGTCGGGTGACACCGACCAGAAGCAACCTGACGGGTCACGAAAGGCCCGTAATAAGAAGAAGCACAAGGTCGCTGATGGCAAATTCTCTCAGGGTAGCGCCAAACCTACCAAGGTTGACGTCAAGAACAACAAGCGTGATCCTAAGAAGGACCTAGCGTTCAAGGAGGGCCGCTGTTTTGACTGCAACGAGAAAGGTCATCGAGCTTCGGAATGTCCGAAGAGAGTGGTGAAGAGCAGTGTCGCTATTGAGAAAGATGGGAGCCCACAGCAAGACCAGTGTGGTGATCCGCAGTGTACATCCCACTTCGTATCTACGGCGGTCGCGGTTTCATATGCCGTGCCGGCGAGTTCAGGGGACGGACATAACAGCATCGCCGGGGAGGTGAGTGGTCAACTACGAGAACATGATCTATTACTTGTGAACCTCTACGATGGTCGAGCAAAATCCAAACCCTTCAGAGCACTACTGGATTCCGGTAGCCAAGTCACTTTGGTAGGGTCGAATCGCTCTTCTACTCCCTGCTCTCATGTTGATCCTTCACGGCCAGATATCACAATCACTGGTGTTGGTGGAACTTGCACAGCGAAACCGGTCTCGCTTCTTATCAAGACGGATCCTTCTGCTGCCACCTTGGAGATCAAGGCCTATCTGGTGAAGAATTTACCAGTGGATGTTGATGTCATCGCCGGGATAGACTGCCTTCGCCTTTTGAAAGCAAAACTTGACTTTGCGAAGACAGATATTGTCTTCTCACCATGCCCGAAGCTGAATAGGTCACATATCCCCCAGGTGGCCTCTTTGGGACTAATCAGTGTTAAGCAAAATGGAGGCGATCAGCTACCGCCTCTACCTGTCGCCAACATTGAGTGCAAGAAACGGCATCCCACTATACGTCACCGAGGGTATCCACTAGCTCCAGAAAAGCGTAGGATCGCGGAGGAGACTCTCCGTGACTATGAGAAGAAGGGCTACATCGAGTTCATCGACAAAGACGGTCCACCTGATCAGTGGATCTCCCCATGCTTTCTGAAGCGCAAGAAAAGCGGCGCGTGGAGGTTGTTGACGGATCTAAGATCTGTCAACAAACGTCTACCGGTTTATTGCTTCCCCGATGAGGCCCATACTGAGCACTTACTAGCTCAGATTCCTCGTTGGGCTACCTCCTTTGCTTCGTTGGATGTGAAGGATGCCTTCTACACGGTACGAGTGTCTCCGCAGTCTTCTGAGCTTCTAGGCGCTACCTTGGGATACCATACCTTCCGGTGGAAGGTTCTTACGCAAGGCCTGTGCACGGCTCCATATTGGTGGAGTCGTCAAATACACTGGATCCTATCTGGTATATCTGAGCTCGATAAGTTCAAGGGACGAGTTGTCGTTCTGACCTTTGTCGACCATATATTGATATGCGGCTGTTCTGTAGAAACTACGAGAGCTGTTCTCGAGATTATCTGTAAGCGTCTGGCGGACTACCATATTCCCATCAGCCCTGAGAAAACTCAACCTCCTACCGACATCATCGGCTTTCTCGGAATGAGACTGTCATCCAATGGGTGGCAACCGGAGCCAGCGGCTGTGGCGGCTCTGGAGTCACTCCCTAGACCTCTCAATAGGCAGCAGCTACAGTCATTGTTGGGGACTATCAACTACCTAAGAGCGGCTTATGGTCAAGGTGAGTTACAAGTGAATCTTGCTCCCTTACAAGATATTCTCGGGAAGAATAAGCCCTACAAATGGACCGACCTGCATGATGCTGCCTTTGATTGGCTGAGATCGGCCTTGCGGCAGCATGTCTTCGCTTTTCAACCGATCGACTCTGAGCTCGAGGAGGGCGAAGGCTTTGTGTTGCAGACAGATGCCAGCGACTGTGGGATATCCTATGTATTGTGGAGAGTACGTTTCGGTGAGTGCCCAGGCGCACTCTCGGATATGGGTGATCTAAACTCTGAGTACTCTGGCCCGACGCCGGAC
>NW_003210584.1:0-1213 GCF_000006405.1 Perkinsus marinus ATCC 50983
ACCCCCGGCTCCTATTGCAAGTACTGGGCTAAACCCAGCCTCTGTCATTCATCCAATGCGCCATGCACATGCGAGGTTGATCCAGTTACCACTACTTCTGGTGAAACCACCGATGAGGTCACAGAGACTCCTGTGGTTCAAGAAAGCACTACAGACGTCATCGAGGAAACTAGTACGGCCGCTTCTATTGCTGTTGACACCACCGAAATAACCAGTACCGCCATTGTAACCGATGAAGTAGCCACCACTACTGCAGCTACCGCCACTGATGAGATCCCTGTTTCCACTACTGCTGAGGAGGCCACCGATGCCTCAGCGACCACGGATTCTCCAGTTACGGCTACCGCTGTCGCCACCACGGCCGAGGTCATCACCGAGGCCCCGGCTACCGCTGTCGCCACCACGGCCGAGGTCATCACCGAGGCCCCGGCTACCGCTGTCGCCACCACGGCCGAGGTCATCACCGAGGCCCCGGCTACCGCTGTCGCCACCACGGCCGAGGTCATCACCGAGGCCCCGGCTACCGCTGTCGCCACCACGGCCGAGGTCATCACCGAGGCCCCGGCTACCGCTGTCGCCACCACGGCCGAGGTCATCACCGAGGCCCCGGCTACCGCTGTCGCCACCACGGCCGAGGTCATCACCGAGGCCCCGGCTACTACCATTGAAGCGATTAACGCTGAGACTACTTTCAGTCCGAGTACGTAGACTTACGTAAAATGAAGCTTCGACATGTTCGGTGAACCGCATTTTCATACAGCCCAGGTAGCGGCACTGCATGACGTCTTGATAGTGTATGAGTGCATATTTTCGAGTTGCGTTGATAGTAGTGGTGGACACCACCATACTAAGGGTATCGAGAGGGTATCTTGATCTATCGCTACTTAACAGTGAATGATCACTATTGCGGACAAGCCGAGGTCCTTATGAAAATCTCTCAGTAGTCAGTGGGTATGTGGGGAGGCTGTGAGCATCGAGGTGTCTGAACGTTCTCAGCAAAGTAAGCCGATATTAAAAGGAGTAGCAGCTGCAAGCTGTCGTTCTCCTTCTCTTATTAGTTAGATTCAAGATTGTAGCTCAGCTATACTACGATGAGATTGGAGGAGCCAGTGTGACCGATGTTGACAGCATGCTGAGAATCCTGTTGCTGCTGCTGATAGTGGACTTGGAATTAGATGCATCATGATTTGGAGAGTTATGGGTGTGGCTCCCG
>NW_003208824.1:0-2190 GCF_000006405.1 Perkinsus marinus ATCC 50983
ACGCAGCATCAAGATTCTATGCCTATCCAACGTGGCGACGTCGGTGAGATAGTCCCCTGCTCTGATGCTGGTACCTCACGAACCGTACATATGTCTTGGACGATTCGAGGATTCCGGGTGGCTTTCACTACAACACCTATCTGTTTATCATTCATTTTCATTTTTCCATATCTTTGCCGAAAGTCGCGTTGATGTCGTGCGCACTGCGCAGCAGCCTGCTTTTTATCGCTCATCGGTATGCAGGTCTGCGTGTTGCTGCGCGATATCCAACTTTTTCACGAGCACACTCTTTCAACCCTTACTAGAGCTCGAGGAGCATTCAAGGGGGAAGCTTTAGCTGAGCACATCACCTTCGAATGATCAACGAGTGGCCGGTTATGGGATTGGACAAGAACGATTTGGTACACCTTCTTCTTGAACACTGTGGATGTTGTTGCGTTTAGATATGGAGGACACTTTCTGAATCAGCACGGATTTTTACACTGAGACTCGGTTGGTCGGAACATCTCATCGTGCACCTCTCTGTTTGAGGAGTCCGAATCATTCTAAGTTAGAATTTCTAACTACAACATCAATTTTCGTCAATCCAACTTGGATTATCCAAGTTCACACGTCGGTACGGGGCATTCGTTGCTTGCCAGAATTCTGGGCTGTAGAGATAACGGTGGATAATGCTCTACGGTGATGGAGCATTGATGATTGCTCCATCGTTTTACGGGTGGATCTCGAAGAGTTTTTTAGGGGGCAGCCATGATCCGAGGGATGCCTCCTCGTCCGGTTTGAGATAACGAACCGTGTTGTACTTCAGCAATGCTGAAGTACAGTGTACTTAGCACACGGGTGCGACGGATATCAATTGTATATAATCAACCAGCAAGGAAGGCTGTGAGGTTTTCCAGTGGAGAGTGTCTATTCGGCATAGTGCATCTACCATGGTGGTAGTACCACCATTTGTCAGACGGGTCCGATGTGCACCCTACCACGAGGGAATCCTATGGAGTATTAAATACCGATGATAGTCGGGAAGAGACTCTCTTCAAGAGAGTCTGTTCAACAGACTATACAGATGATCTGTAGCAGATCTTAAACAGATCTCATCGGAATTGAAGAGGTCATTCTGAAGCTCCGAGGATGATAGACAGAAATAAGTGAGTTATAAGGTGCCAGAGAGCGAGATCAACGTGGTCTCAAGCTATGAAAGCTCAATGATCGGCGCCGAAGTCCATTTCGGATTGGAATGCGGCGCGCAATAGAAAATACTTGAAATGTCATATTTCCCTTCCCAGATTGGAGTAGAAAAGGATGGTCCCGATTCGGAATTGGAGCGAAGATTCGTCGAGGAGCACACTAGGCCAGTTCAATGAGCTGAGTCCATGAATAGAATGCTTTGTATGGGTCTGAGGAGCATACGCACTGCTGAAATGCGTATATCTAGCGAAGGTCCTCTGCCAAAGGGTATTCTTGTTAACACCGTGTGTTATGGATTATCATGTGAGTACTACTCACTGAGTAGTAGCACTCCTGGGATTTGCATACTAGACGATGAGTGCTGGTCCGGTACGGCTGGAGCATACCGCCATCCAATGGATTGCTTGATGGATTGAATCCATCAAGGTTAAGAGTAATATTTCACTGAAACATTCTTGAAATATTTCACTATGAAATATTTCAGCCACCCTGTTCGATGTCAAGCATGATTGAGTAGAAGGTCTCGGGGTTTACATTTTTGATAGGAGAGAGGAATTTGTGGTTACCAAAACTTGTAGTACAAATTTACTAAATGCTCGGTGAGATCGAAGAAGTCTTACCCACACGAGACTCTCGTGAGTCACGAATCGTGACGAGAGACTCTAATCCCAGAGTTAGGATGCTGTACATAGATAGAAGAGAGATATGTCGTAGGATATGATAGAATAGCGGGTCCTCTAGTTTATAGTATTTACGGAGAGCTTCCGCACCTATCGGAGGAGATTGTTAAAGACGTTACTCTTGGTTAGTCCAAGAGTCTTGGCCAGATTCAATCTGGCTTGGCTGGAGAAAGCGAACATTCATATTTACGAACTTACGTACTCATGTGTTAACATAAGATTACGGTGTCTTGTATGGCCTATGACTATCAGTCTTAACCGGAGTCGCATTGGCTTGATGTAGAGACTCTAGCAGTGAAGATATCTGGGTCTCCTCGCTCTC
>NW_003200492.1:0-1041 GCF_000006405.1 Perkinsus marinus ATCC 50983
GCGTGCTTACAGTATGAGCCATGCGGACGGGCTACGTGTTCTGAACTACTTCGTCATCCTTTCCTCACAATGACGTTGTAGCAATCGTCAATTTTAGAGGGGGCTCATGTGAGATTGTTTGTGCATAACGGTTATTGCTATTTGGACGATCCTCACCTAAAAAATTCACCCCATGTGCACATCCATTGTGAGATTGCGTTTTTTGTGGTTGGGTCCATGTAAGGGTGAAAGAGGATGTCATTGAGGACCTGTCTGTTTGATCGCCACGAGATTTCCTGCTTTTTCGTGTGATCTTTTTTCTTATTTTCGATAGTATTATGTATATGTGGTCGTAGCACAGTTACTTCGCCAAACTTCGTCATATCAACCATATGTGACTAAGGCTTGATTCGCCCTACATCGTGTAAGCTTCATCATGTTATTGAAGATGCATTTGTTGTCAATGAACTCGGCTGTCGACCGAATGAGTGAATAAATACATACGATCGATTCCATCACAGTTAGAGGAATCAACTGGAAAGAACTACTAGAAGTCTGTCCATCAGGCCACAGATTGATACACTCTGTTTGCCTTGTTTAGCAACTGGATACCTGTATGCATCTCCTGTGTAAAGAAACAGTGTGACAGCTTACTTCCCCTATGGTGCAGTAGAGATGGTCGGGAAAAGTCTGAAAATAGGATGAGACCATTAGCGATAAGGAGGTTTGAATTTTCAAACTGAGACTAGGCCGCTTTTCTCAGCTCCTGTTACACCAATACCAAAAATCCCTCTCTGATCCTAGCACTGTGTAGTGTGAGGCCGGAAATTTCTAAGATTTACTGTCGTCGTTGTTTACGCCCATGTGTCCTTCAACGGACGACTCTTCCTTCGTGGGTCACGCTCGAAGCTGTTGTTTTATAGCTGAGCGTTTATCTACTCTCACTACGCCGATCGAACTCGAGTGTCTCAGGGGGAAATCGTCGGGTCTTGATCCGGAAACGACTTTCCCGATTCTGCACGCTTCGACGGAAGTGATACAGATGTTAAGATGGTGTTGTAT
>NW_003213533.1:0-1027 GCF_000006405.1 Perkinsus marinus ATCC 50983
TGCAATGCCGAACACCATATTGTGTTGTCAGTTATGGGTGATGGACAGGGAGCGCTCGTCTTCGGGTTGTGGAAGGTCTCGAAACGTCTAGCCGCCTCAAGTAACAATTGGATAGAGTCATACTTAATCTGTCGGGCAACAATCTCTTTACGGATCTCTTCCCGCAGCTTCACAATGAACTGCAACTGCAACTGAAGGTCATTAACCTTAGTCGATCCATTCTCCTCCTGGGAGGTTGTCACATAGATGTTAGGGATCAACTTCTGCAGATCATGATGGAGATCCAGAAATCGCACAGAGAATTCTTCTACTGTCTCATCGACATTCTGAGACATAGCATTGAATTTGGTGAGTAGATCGAGAGTCTTCTCCTCCTTCGGTTTCCCTCTTTTAGAAGATAGGAAACTCTGAACTTTTTTGTAGTAGTTACGATAGTCCTCCTCTGACTTAGCACTCGTGAGCTCAGAATGATACTGAGACTCAGCTAACCTCACCAAATCGAAAGCCCTCTTATCTTGCATCACTTGCTGTTTCAGCAGAGCAACCCAATGTTTCGTAGGGGTCTCTGTAGTCGCAAGAATGGACCTCAATTGATGCAAGAAGTCATCTAAATCATCCGTCGATCTGTAGACGGGCAGAACGACATTAGGTAGTCTTAGACCAACAAGAGTTGCCGATGACGATGATGATGACCGATTATCACGAATCTGAGTCATCTGAGTCACCACTTCTGTAAGCTGTGTCAGCTTATCAGTCAATGCCTCAATCTTCTCAGTGGAAGCATCAGACATTTCTCGGCTCAGCCCCCAAATGTTGTAGGGTTCGGGACAGATATGAACTAAGTGGTGATTCTAGTGCTCAGATGAGGTAACACAACCCAGAGGGACTTTAGTATAAGTTGTTGGATGAAGTAGTGAGGTTGGGGTGACAAAGAGGAGCGCCAACAGCTGGAACAGCCACCAACTAAAACGAGCCTCCCCGATTAGCTATGGATGAACAGAGCACGCAAGTACAAATGACTGCGCAA
>NW_003210866.1:0-1755 GCF_000006405.1 Perkinsus marinus ATCC 50983
GTGCATGTCAACATAATTTTTACGCAACACCGGGGACAGTTTTGTTCGTCAATCTTGGGTACGGGTAGAGCCTTGTAATTGGAACATTCCTGGGAAGCTAGAGAAAGGACGATCATCATTTAGTACAAGGTATCATCATCAAAGGCTTAATTCGCACAATTCCTTTCGCTTTAATTTTTTCGAGCGCTGAGCTACCTATCTAGAAAATAAACCTCATTTGCTGTATAACACGTGCGGTCCATTCTGATCCCCTGATCAGATGATCAGCTGATCACTTGACTTCTAGAGAATATTCCAAGTTATGTTTTTCTTAATTTTCTGCTGATCAGTAATCAGTTGATCAGCTCCCGTTGATTGGCATGAAATTCCTAGATGTCTCGGCCGCTCAGTCCCAAGCGAATATATCTGACTCCTCACATATAAACCTCACATTCGACACGGCTATTGGGTCAATCGTGGACTTTCTGGTACCGGATGATATTCCTTTGAGCACGTATCCGTCTGTCGATCATCATGCTTCTAAGGACGAGGTGAGAATCTATATCTTCCAATGTAGCCATGCTCATACGATGCCGTGCTCAAGTGACTTTAGGACCGCATATCAGAGCTTCCAATAACCGCAACACCCCCGAGGTGCTCTCCTGACTATTCTTGCTACTATCTTACCACATGGGCGAAACCCTGTGCCATCAATGAGAATACACTCCTCCCCGAGATTGATGTGAGCGAGGAGAGTTTCGGATGAGGAGTCGAGCAAGCATTCCTTCATCAACGTATACCTTTGAAGTTTTACTGTATTTGTTCAGAAGAGCACCGTGAAAACGAAGGAACTCACTTTTGTGTATCTACTTGTGCATCTAGACGTCATCGATGGCCATCTCTGGCCAAATATTTGAGAGAGCAGATTTTTTTGTCAACTTTCGGTCGTTCAGAAGCTATTTAGGCTGTTACACGTACAGCTGTATTACAGCTTACAGCTGCTGTAAGATGGATCCTAGTCTATATCTGAGTCGTGATCACCCTGCCATGTCGATGCAACGCTCGTTGAAGGTCCTTCAATGAAGGAGTCCCGAGCCTCTGATGAGAAGCGAGATACCGGACAGTCTTGTCGGATTAGGCGCCTGAGCGATCTCGCCCCGTGGATTGTGACGAAGAAACTGCGGACCGAACGCGATTTTCTGGCTGCTGCATATCAGGAGAAGAATGTGAATGAGTATATCATCAATCAGAGGGATTCCATTTTGAACCTTCTATGTAGAGTATGGAACATCGAGGACTCTGCATCAGAGGCCAAGAGAACTAAAACGACTCGTTTGGCTAGATTAGCGAACGCCGCCCAAGGTCCCTGTGCGTGCAAAGGCGTGACGGAAATCGCAATGCTCGAGATATTATCGCATAACGAAATCCAACCATCTCACTTTGCGACCGCAATAGTCAAGGTTCTCGAGGTCGGGCGTAGTCGAAACTGTAATCTATCTTTGGCCGGTCCGAGCGGTTGTGGGAAATCATATCTCGTTCGTCACTTGTCTGAAATATATCGTACCTGTTCTTTAGCTTCCGGCAGCTATCCTCTATCAATTTTGATGAAGAAGGATGTTGAACTGTTCATTCTTGACGACTTCCGCTATTGTGGACGACAGATTGGTCTTTCTCTCTCCGACGCTCTGCCTTTTTTCGGAGAAAAGAAGGAAATTACTCTACCCTTACCCAAGAATGGCAGCAAGTGCGATGCTTTGTATAAGAACGATGCCCCAG
>NW_003208992.1:0-1062 GCF_000006405.1 Perkinsus marinus ATCC 50983
ATTTGACGTAATGCGTTGAAGAGAAGAATCGCGTGATCAAGGAACACGTGATATCACCACAACACAGTCGAGTTTGCGAGTACCTCTAGAGATACTCACAGGCGCAAGCCTCCTTTCGGAGGGGCTACAATACGAGATTATAGCCTTGCAAATTAATACGCCTGCCTTCACAAGCGCACATAACGAACCACCTCCGAAGAGTTAGTTCAAGCGGGATACAAAGCATTGAGTTGCGTTAACAACAAAATGTTTGTATCGGGAAGAAGAGCGACACTGATATGTATGTACAAAGAGGAAAGATCCCCTTTGTGCAGTATGCGTTGAGATTTCTACTGGTTCACGGAATTCTGCAAATCGCAGTGCTTATCGCACTTCGCTGCGTCCTTCATCGATTCTCGAGCCGAGGCATCCATCGTTGAGAGTTTGGAATTTCGTTTTGAAATACCAAAATCCAAAATTGGATTTGGATACTATGACTAGTACAATGGTTCATAGGAATTAATCACCTTAACAAGTTAAGGTGGGGGGATCCAAACAAAGCGGGGATCCCATCTCGCAACTCTCTAACAAAAGAGCAAGAGAGAGCGAGACCGCTGGTTTCTCAGATAATGAATCGGTGTGAATGATCCTTCCGCAGGTTCACCTACGGAAACCTTGTTACGACTTCTCCTTCCTCTAAGTGATAAGGTTTGCAGAACTTCCCGCGAAGAGAACAGAAACTGAACTAATCGCAGTCCGGACAGCTCACCGGATCACTCAATCGGTAGGAGCGACGGGCGGTGTGTACAAAGGGCAGGGACGTAATCAACGCAAGCTGATGACTTGCATTTACTAGGAATTCCTCGTTGAAGACGAATAATTGCAATCGTCTATCCCTAGCACGACACGATTTCAAAAGATTACCCTAACCCTACCGGGCAAGGAAATACTTGTTGATCGTGTCAGTGTAGCGCGCGTGCAGCCCAGAACATCTAAGGCATCACAGACCTGTTATTGCCTCAAGCTTCCTGTGTTAAACACACAAGTCCCTCTAGAGTAGCGACGAAACATAAAGTTTCGCGC
>NW_003213691.1:0-1076 GCF_000006405.1 Perkinsus marinus ATCC 50983
TAGTGTAGACTCTGTACGTGAATCTACTAAGCATGTCAAATTGATATTGTTAATGATGTGTTATGCAATTACTCTAGCAGTTTAACCGCTGCAGTGAGCCACTGGCTCGACAATGAACATGAATTACGAGCGTAATAGAACCAAAGTTCGGAGGCGGTCGGCCGTAAGCCTTGAACGCTCCCGACGAGACAAGCACCCCGCTAGACTGAAGACTGATTCTGAGGACACGCTAGTGCAGGGGAAGCTACCTAGAAGCTTAGCGACAGTGCTGACAGGCGACAAGTCATCACAGCGTATCCAGAAACGCTCGTAGCGGGATGATTTGGCATCCCTCTCAGCGTGCTTGGTCTTCTTCTTAGGCGGGGAGCTACTGTCCGATGGGACAGCGAAACTGCGAGCTCTCATCTCGTATTCACAGAAGATAGTCATCATCTCATCCTCGTAACGCTCCTCGGCACTCATTCGATGGTGCTGTTGATCTGCCGGCTGGTCGAAAAAGTCATTGATGAGACTGTCGAACGAGTCCACTGGCTTCTGCTGCGAGTCCATCTCACTAGTCTTCTTCTCCGTATCTTCACATTTATCCAAATTGAGAGCCTCTAAGCATTTAAGTGTTGCTTTTCGCCCCTCCACGTCACTTACATGATACGGGTCATTAGCGGGCTGGCGAGATCGAGTCGTAGGGTTGAGATAGTACGCAGCCTTCACAAAGTCGCTTTCAGTCAAGTAGGCGAAGTAGTGGTTTAGGCGGTCCAGAAGCACATCCTCGAGGTCTCTTACCGTGCGAACCTCTGGTACATCGCGTTCAAGTTTTCGCCTAATGGCGCCGATAGCGATGAGAAGGTTAGGTAAGGTAGGATACTTCGACCCGCTCAACCAGTCAGTACATAATTTAAATGGCATGAGGGCATCGTACACGGCTTGGAGGACGCGATAATCAGTGTGACTGAGCCGACAGTTCTCGACTACCTTATAGACTGGTGAGTTCGGAGGCAATGTCGATTCCACCGCACGCTGAAACTCTTCGTATTGGAGCTTGTAATCAAGGATCTGCTTGATCATAGCGAAAGTGCTAT
>NW_003208475.1:0-988 GCF_000006405.1 Perkinsus marinus ATCC 50983
AGTACAGATAGTTTGATCACCGCATGGCTGATCGCCACCGAGGCAGGTTGGACGAGGGAGCCACCACTTACAATACGAAGCCTCATCATTGAGACTCTGGCACATCGTGTCACAGGCTGGCTCATACGTTCCATCATTAGTAGGAACCACATCAGTCGGTGTAACTGTTACAGGAGGACCGCAGATAGCGACCGTACCACAAGGCTGATCTCCCCCATGACAAATCGGTGGGCTCAGATCCAGTTTACAATAAGAGGCACCACCATTGAGCCCCTGGCAGTAGATGTCACAAGTGTTCTGCAAAGTGGCAATGTCGACCGTACTTGTTGGAGTCGTGGTGGCAGGAGGCGACGTGGTCGTGCTGACTTGGAGACGACGGAGACTCCCCAGCACCGCTGGAGAAAGAGCGCTGACAGCAAGGAAGGTGAGCATAGGTTGTAGGAATAGGGTGAATGCTAATTTCATGCACGATCAGCACTGGCGTCATCGCCAACCTGAGAACAGTGCAGCACACAGCTTACGGAATTCAAGCTCAGTATCCAGTACTTTTGACCAAATTCTCATGAATTTCTTCAGCTTTGCCACATGATGGGAATATGCTTCAGCTCGCAAGTCAAGATAGGCTTGGTCGAAACGGAAAGATTCTCGAATCTTCTCCGTGCGCGAGTCTTCCATTGGCCTGTTGCTAGCCGAAAAGCCTCTCACCACATCGACCATCTTCACATGGGATGCCCATGTTGGGACCCAGTAACCCACCTGAGCTAATACCGATGATTTCACACGGTACTTCAGAGCTTAAGCTCCGGTAGACCGAACGTCCCGGCATCGGAGTATCGACTTATTTGCTCTAATTTGGACTCTTCAGGCTCACTGCGATTTTTGTTGGACTCGTGCAGGGGCACTATGGGAAACATTGAGTTGTGAGGATTGTTGGTGAGTTCATTATTAAGGGTCGGCAGTCTCACGGCACACTTGAGGATCTGTCTTC
>NW_003210900.1:0-1114 GCF_000006405.1 Perkinsus marinus ATCC 50983
CCCCCACCCCACCTTTGACCGAAATCCAAAATTTCCAAGAGTCGTTATAGAAACTAATGATGCACTTATGGTACATCACACGCAAACTGTGGTTCGGAAACTACTGATGGAAGTCGCAAAAAAATGAACGCGATGGCCACCGCCAGATCGATGGACGGCCAACTACGGGACGAATAGGTGCTTCCCAGCGACACCCAGCTCCTTAGCGGCTTGCATGATGCCGCCATCTAAATTCAATAGGTACTTGAATGACGTCTGCAATGCACAAACAGCAAGACGGCTGTCGTTACCTGCAGGGGGGAGGGGGAGGTTTGAGACTAACTCCGTAGACGTATTTTGGCTACCTTTCCGACAACACACAACAGCAGTGTTCGGACGATGGTCCTCAAGCAAGGCTTTCACTTTATCCACGAACTCCTGAGAGTCCTCATAAGGGACATTCACGCTGCCTCTGAGATGGACCATGTCGAACTGTGGTTTGGGTCGAACGTCGATGACCAGGCAGGCTGCTGATGGGCTCTCAAGCATGAGGTGCCGTAACTGACGACACAACATGGCTATCTCCTCGGCCCTCGTGAAGAAGATGCTCACCTGTTTAGGGCCGATACTGTTGACAGCTGGCAGCAACTGTACCCCATCGCCATCATCATGTAGGCTACTAGCATCACTACGGTCTTGTGCCGCGGCAGACTCCTCCGTCCACCCACACACCGGACAGTCTGGTCGCCGCTTCAACGCTACTGTCCTCGTAGAGAGGCCTCCGTCTAGCATATCCACCAACAACAGGCGTCCCGATAGGCTGGCCTCCTCTAGCTGGGAACCGTCCATTAGGGCAAGCTTGAGGGCCTCTGAGGCCATCACACAGCCGATCATGCCAGGCAAAGGAGGGAATACTCCGAGAGTGTCGCATCCCCCTCTGCCCCCTCCACCATCAGAAGGCTCCGGAAACACACACCGCATGCAAGGCCCCGCCTCTCCACTGCAATAGACAGTCACCTGGCCAGACCTTTCCATGGCCGCTCCCGACACGAAGGGGCGTCTCGCAGTAGCACAGGCTGAGGAGAGCAGCCAGCGTGTCGCAGGACAGTCTGTGCAGTCCAAGATGATATCATGC
>NW_003209018.1:0-3184 GCF_000006405.1 Perkinsus marinus ATCC 50983
GTATTCGTCGGCATACGACGGTCTTGAAAGTGTCAGAAAATGTCTGAGAAGTATTACACCAACCTCATTACAGCAATAGGCAGCGAGGACCTCCATATTGAGGCGAAGCGTAGCGATGAACGCGGCATAGGCTTGTACGCTACCGATACGTTGCAAGCTGGCGAGACACTCTGGGCTGAGCGCCCTCTTCTCGGTGCGCTGGTACGGGCTTTCGACACCTCTTTATGTGTCTGCGAAACATGTGGACGGTTTCTGGGCTCACTACAACTACAGTTGAAATTCGGCTTGGGGTTGGTCACCATCAAGGAGATGGCGAAAGTGTTCAACGACGCTGATGAGAAGTTGATCTACGAGCTGTTGTTCACTCCGGAGCTCCCAAAGGTCCCTGGAGAGGCTTCCAGGTTGACTGACGAGACCCCTATCGCTTGGCAGGCCGACGGTGACACTCTGTTGTTCTGCTCTCGACACTGCCGCGATGGGTTTGATAATGTACATCGTCCTCTGTGGGAAAGCGAGGGAGGTCGGAAGGTCCGCGAGGTGGCCAAAAATGGCGATATGGAGTACCTGTTGTTGGCGGCTAAAGTGATCTTGGGCTTTTCTGGTGCTGAGGCTGAGCTGAGAGAAGGCGTGAGAAGGCTATGCGGTGGTGATGTGAACTATTGGGAATGTGTGGACGTACCTGAAGATCCACAAGAAGCTGCAAAGTTCGTTGAAGCCTGTAAAGAAACACTGGAGAAGGGCGCAAGAGCAATGGCTGATCTGCTGAGGGAGGCTGACGTGGAAACGAAGAAGTTTGGGACTTCCAAAGGCCTCAATGGCTTGGTTGGAAAGCTGTGTCGAAACGCTATCATGGTTACCTATCCCAACCCATTGACGGAGTACCTTCTGGCGGTGTCTCAGACTGACGCCGATCTGAGTGCTCTACGGGCGGTCGTGCAAGGCGCCACCACACCTGCTGTGTTGGACGATGATTCTGTCGAGGTTGATTTAGGTCAGGGTGTTGTGATTAATAGTCGGACGCTATCACCTGACTATAGAGGCTGGGCGGTCTTCCCCTTGTTGTCTTGTGTGAACCACTCGTGTCGACCTAATATGGAGATCGAGTTCTCTGGTGATGGAGCAACGCTAGTGGCAAATGTGTTAGAGTCGGGGTCGATAGCTGCTGGTGAGGAACTAATGGTCAGCTATTGTGACATTGAAGAGGATTCAGCTGGAGAAAGACAAAAGCAACTTGATCCGTATGGATTCATCTGCGACTGTGAGCGATGTTGCAAGAGGGCTAGGAAGGCCTAGGCATTAGAACACTCTGTGTTGAACTATAATATGTTTGGTTGTCAATACGGCAGCTCTCGACAGAGAGCTCACTTTTGTGGAGATGGGCAGATCGATGAGGATACTACTGAGACAAGGAATAAACTAGGTGATCGAGTACACTGAGATGGCCTATGAGAGTCGACACCAATACGCGGGTGTTGATATTCTGAGTTGAGATTCGTAGAAGTGGTCGAGTGGGCAATGCAAAGCTCAACGTGTCTGAGACATAGTGTTATGAAAAGCGATCGAAGTATCCGGTGACGGGAAGGACTCCCATTGCAATGTTCTTCCCGTTGGGCATACTCAAACAAAGAGTTCATATTCACCATGAATAAACCATCAGATTTACTTCTTCAATTTGCAGAATGCCATAATAATTGAAGAATTTGCTGAAACCATAAGACCATGCAGAACAACCCTCTGATGGCACAGATGCTAGGTAAGGAGGATAGATGGTGGGAGAGGGGTACATCTCGTATTATCAGCTGGTGGTGGAGACGGAGCTGTCCCCGCACCTAATCAGGCTGAACTGGAGCAGAGATATGCTAGCGAATTGGGAATGTTACGGTCAATGGGTTTTGTCGATACGTAAGCACCTGATCATCCTTCTCGAATTTGATGGTGAATGGTGATCTAATGCAGGGCGGCCAATCTTGAGGCGTTGCGGGTTTGCGATGGTAACGTTGAGCTTGCTGTTAATTACCTTTTCGATATGGGAGCTGCCGACTGGATAGTACAACTGTAGCTAGAGATACTTTTTCTTGTATACTCGAGATTTGTCGCAGAAATTATGATGTGAAATTAAGGGAAAACAAATTCCCTATTTGCCTTTGGAGACTCAGAAATGACAGCTGAGGTACACAGGCAAGAATGTCATGTGAAGCTGTGGTGGGTGTAGATGGAAGTTCTGCAGTTGTCCCGACCTCGGCGTCCGTAGCCCTCCCGATCTTCGAGATAATATGGCTACTCTATTCTGTGTATACCAGGGCCGTCTGTGTCACAGTGGAGGTCGTCGGTACGCGACGGTCATATACTCCCGGTTCACTGCGTACGATATTTCTCCTTCAATCAATTCAACATGAGACCCCATATCTCGTCGAGTAAGCAGTCACAAGTTGTGATTGCAAGATGGCACTGGAGGACCCGATGCTTCTGATAGGCGCTTCAGTTTATGTTTTGCGCTCCGATTTCATACTGATAGGAAATCCGTCCGGGTCTGAAATTTCATCGAGTGAGTATTACGAACTCTGAAGTTCCCAATTTTGTTGTTTCAATCATCAGTTCAACAGTGACTGTTTTGCATGCGATGCCTTGAATTTAAATTTCTCAGAAACTCGGGCTCGTTACGACAGTATTGGTACAATTTGCTTCGTAGAACTCTACAGACTATTGACCGTCGACGTGTACAAAGGTTCACAAAGTGATGAACTTGATGACAAAGTAGATACCACAATAGAGCTTATGTAACCCTGATGATGTCAGGAATAACCACAACAATCACAATACCAACAATCACAATACTCGAAGCAGTTACGAACCGAGTCCGCTGCTTGACCGTTAAGCGTTAAATTAGCGGTTAGTTCAACGCTAGGGGATAACAGAACACAGTTATGGAAACTAGGGCCACACAAAATGTGTGACACAATAACTTGGTGTCAATTAACGCCTATGAATGCCGTTGCTGCTACATCATGTCCACACGGGTCATACGTCCTCAAATACACCTGCAGATTTCTGATCAATTGGTACCAATTTCTGATGTTTGACCAGTGATCTCTTTATATCAATGTTTGACACTCTTTATCAAATTCAGACCCTAGCTTGCGCGAGGGCTGGGTTGTGCATCCGTCTCGTAAACGTTTAGAGCGGT
>NW_003212464.1:0-6149 GCF_000006405.1 Perkinsus marinus ATCC 50983
CGTGATCACAGCCTATTTCCTGTATAAATTGAAACCGGGTGCCTTACGTCCTTTCTTCAAAGATCTTGTCCAGTCCTGCATGTGTTTGAATATATCTTTGGAGAAAGTGTTTCTCACAAAAACAATGGAACGCACCCTGAATTTTCTGAGGCCCGGATTTTCACTAGCAAGCCTCACAGCTGAGCTTATTAAGGAGCTCACTGAGGAACTTCGGCTTGACGCACATCACAGTATCTGCATGGAGATAGTCCACGCCTCTGACGCCGGCCAATGTATCGGTCTCTACTTCGACACAGTAGCTACGACCGTGCGCATAGCTGCATATTTTGCAGTGCCTCAAGGATTCGAACTCCTGCGGCTACTGAGCTTCGGCATTCATAATTGCGTTCTAGAAAATGATGCCCTTGAGGTTTATCAGGGGCTCGCTACCTTGTTTCAAAGCATGTGCGATCTGTGGGAGCAGAATGCCTGAAAGACGCAGAACATCGGAGTGATAGTGATATGAATGTTGTGTGCTCTCTCACCCGCAAATGAGATCCCACTCAGATAGAAAGGGCCTCTGTACTTGGGGAATCGACTGAAAAACTCCTCCACGAATCTGTATCTGATGATGACGGAGAAGATCCAACGAAATCCCATGAGATTCGGACTAACATGTTCTCCACAATCTCTCCTATGGCTGTCTCAGGTGGCCCTCCTTTACTGTAACCCACCCCAGTGGGTTGATCCAACCAGATGCCATTGGCCCTGTTAGTTCACGAGTTCCTGAAATATTCATCTTGAGAATCATCGATGTGGACATCTTACGGGTTGATGGATGTCGAAGTTCCTTCTTTGTTTACCATGCAAGGACCATTGTATTCGACCGCTGAAACAGTTGCGCTCCCGCCTGGGCCACCGTGAACCCATAGGAAGATCGGATCAGTTGCTGGACTATTCCTCGATTCGAAAAACCAAAAGAAGTACCTGCCGACAGGTCCCTCCCCGTAGCAGTGAACAGTAGTTCTCACTCCCTCTCTGGGTTTCCCGGGTACACAGCATAGCGCCCATGAACTTGCTTAACGTCGGTATCACAGAGTAATAACCTTGGCCACTAGTAATAACCTTGAGACCCTCCGAGGTAGTGTTCGTAGGACCTATTTTACTATAAGACACTTCTGGAACTACATGAGGAGCTTCGAACGTCCACAGGAGGCTGCTCAACCTTAACAAATTCACAGTAAAGAGCATGAGGGATGTTACTCAACTGCCTGAAATAAATCTACCTTTGAGTACAAGAGATCCGGACGAGGACATGATCGGGTCGTCACTTGATACTATAGAAAGTCTATGCTAGTGACTCTTACAAAATAGTCCTGCGATCGACAAGGTTGGCAAGGGTGCCATAAGTAATCCTCAATAGAGTCTAACGGAAGACTCTTAAGGCGATCGATCGTTTAACGCATGCACAAGTGAGCTACGCGTAGGAGTCTCGCGTCGCCTTATACTGTCTACTCCTCACAGGCAGGACCGCATAGTGGGACAACGTAGAGGTGTTATATACTGTTATCAGGCATTAGTTGAGCATTATGTCTCTTTAGCTGAATCACTCTGTGTGCACCATTGTGATCTTAGCATTTCTCTTCATCTATTTAGAGTAAGTAACTGAGAATAGTTATCCTTGCGCTCTTGAAGTTATTCGTGCCCTTAGCTATGCCCTCACACAGTTGCACGCATATACCAAGGCTTTTCTGCGCCTTGGTTAAGCTTTAGTTGGCAGTCAACTTAAGCACTCAACATCTTGGTGCCCAGACTCAGGACTGACTCCCGGTAGTTCGACATTGTCTCCAACGACTTTGGTGTTACTGTAGCGCGTCAGTTCGGTGGCCGAAGTAGAAGTTCAGCCGAAGACGGGGGTTCCGTGCCCTACCTTCTCGGGTGATTAGAAGATGATTCAATCATCTTCTTCAATCATCATGATTGTCATTTACATTCAGCCGATGCTCAAAATATTGATAGTAGTACTCGTCCAAGTTTGCAAATATAGTGAATTGGATAGTTTGATAGCTGGCATCTTACGATGCCTCGATTATAATTGTCGTAGCATCCACATTTACACTGATTCGAAAGTGTCGCTGGATGCCTTTCTAACTGCTGTCCTTTCAGAAGATATATCTGCAAGGTATACACAAGGGCTTAGTCACCCGTAGATTGATGATTGTTCGATCAATTATTGATGAAACTATGCACGTGGGTGCCTTCGTGCCTTAGCAGATGGTTCAACACGTTTGCCGATTTGCTTGAAAGCTTAGTGGAGTGTTGCAGCAGTGAAATCATTCCTGTAACGGGAGAGTATGCAAACGTGGAACGCATCGCGCAGAGTACACAAGCTGCACCGTGCAGACTGCCACGTATGTACGCACACATGCGTGCAAGATACGAGTGCGACCATTCCTTGGAACTCAACCAAACAATTCCTCGGTTCCAGGTAGAGCAGCTATGCACCACTGGAGTTGATGCGCTTCAACGTCCCCCGCGGAGAGTCTCCGCAGGAAAAGTATATCCGACTACGTCAAGCAGTCTACTTCCTTCGCACAGTTGAGCCGTGAAGTGGCTGAGAGATCGGCCATTCCAAGTACTGCGAGTTACTGAGTGTTGCGACGGTCCAGTGGGGCCTAGGAGTGGCTGAAAGATCGCTCATTTCAAATACTGTGAGCAACTGAGTGTTGCGTGGGCCCAGTGGAATCATCGGCAAATCGGCCACTTCACGAAGATGGCCGCGAAATCGGCTATCTCGACTACTGTGAGCAATTTCCTTTGCATCGGTCCATCGGGCCGAAATGTGGCTGGGTGATCAGCCATCTCAACTACTATGAAGATGGGATCCTCGGGATTGTGTGTTCGATAATCAACCTGCAAACTTCCACGTTCTTC
The DNA here is from genome assembly GCF_000006405.1 of Perkinsus marinus ATCC 50983. Classification (NCBI taxonomy): domain Eukaryota; phylum Perkinsozoa; order Perkinsida; family Perkinsidae; genus Perkinsus; species Perkinsus marinus. The sequence continues at coordinate 2,914 of NW_003212464.1, forward strand.
GTGTCTACGCATACTCTACGGGTCATATGTACATCTCGTGGCTGAGCGACTAAGACTTGTTTGTCTATTCCGAAAGACATCTGCTCATGATGAACAGATACAAATTCAGCAAGTGAACGAACGAATTAGATAAAAGGAATTTGATTTTAGTATAGTGGAAGGAGTTATTCACGAGATGGAATTTCAATTTCGAAATGCATGTTAAGTTGACGGCCAAGCGCTGAATTTCATGTGTTATTAAGAGGTCGGCTACCTGTAATGTTACTTGATGTCAGCCGACATACACCCTAATAAACTCGAATGTTCAATGTTACGGATTATAAATGAGAATCAGGATGCAACCGTGCAGGCCTCAAGATCCTGCTGGTCCGGCGGCATGGGGACTCGCACCAACGTAAAATAGCTGCTCGTTGCTCGTCAGGAGCTAGGCCGCTTGAAGATCTCAACTGATCCGTGTATTCCTTGTCATTGATCTTGGCCAAGGATTCATGCAAGGGGTGATCACGAGCTCTTAATTGTTGAGCATTGGTATCGAATTAGCGGACCGTCTGCCCTTCGAATTTGTATTGCCAATACAGTTGCTGGTCCAATATAGTATTAGGCCAGCAACTCCCTGTGCGGGAGTTTTGAGAACTCTCGTCTCACTATTCTCGTTCGCGTGACCAAACGTCACTCACGTTCCGTCGACTTGCGAGTCGTTACTGCCGGCTTACCGGTCAGTGACAGGTAAGCCGGCGGTCAGGCTCACGATTTCGGCGATCTGGTCAGAGTTAGTTGGTCCTTTATAGGAAACCGGACCGTTCCAGCGCTGTGTCAATTCTGAGAATCCCACGTTATTCTGGATCCAAAGTTGTAATGTACAAGCGTTGGCACAATGATAGCCACAAGACGATTGATTGAGGACGAAGGATACGGCCGGCCCGGCCGGGAGCAACTCCTACCATTGTGGGCATCGAAGGGTGGCGGCGTTTCTCTTCGAGCTATAGGTGCAACCGATTTCCTGCCACTGCAAACTGTTTGCAGCAAACATCGCAGCTTCCCACCCAAAACTCGTTAACTTGGCTCGCCCCGCCCTGCCGACTTCATCTGTGGACATCGGACAGCCATCCTCACACAGTTGAGGATTGCACGACAAGATGCAGACAATCAGAAACTACCAAATGACCCCCCGATGACTAACACTACTCAGAAGTGCCATTTGATTTCCGTGACTCAAAAAGTGAACTACTTAGTCTCATGATCTCTTATATAAACTTAATCCTCATCATAAGAACTTGAATCGTCGTAAAACGGGCCATTCGGCCATAGCGAGATCGATCTGATGAGCATGAGTACGCGTGCACAAGCACGCAGCATGCGTGCTTGTGTGACGCATGCGCAACGAAAGGGAGCCGCTCTATAATGCAGCTGGTAAACATGGCGTAGTCTGATGTAATCGAATAGCATTTACTCATAAACATATAATCATACAGTCATAAACAATGTAGCATGAGTCAATGCTAATAATATTCTATGATTTGCGTAGTGGAAATAGATTTCGACAAGAATCGATTCTGAACCCTACATTTCTTGTCTAGAGGGAATTGGCATCACGAATAATGCCACAAAAGAACGACTTAATCTGAGAGATACATTTGGATCTGACCATGTGATGCAGCAGGCTGCGGCTTGTGGATTATCTATCCTTATGGTAGAACACACTCGGGGTCTTGCCCCAATCCGGACTTATGGTGTTTCTCTTATCCGCTCCCGTACCATAGGCATACAATAAAGGTTCTTTGAAGTCTTGAATAGTAACCGGAGTATCCGCACATGCCTTGACCTGGAGCTCAAGGTCAGTCTTGTCATAACCGATAGCAATGTAGTACTTGGACTTAAGCCCAGTCGAAGTAGGTCTGGAGAATGTCATTCCCTTGACATCAAGGTGGCAACCGTCGACTGTAGCCTTGATATCGAAGGTCTGCTGCTGAGCATTGAAGATGAGGTTTCCGGATACAATTGGGTCGCTGCTGGTGTACATCCCATTAGGCAAAGGGACAGCCTTCAACGGAGGGGTCTCGATGGCGACCACGAAACTTCCGCAGAAGGATGCAAGGAGGATGGAAGCGAACCGCACCATAGTAGTGGAAGGCGATGGAGTTGACTGAAAACTGAAAAGGGCATCTGATGTTTGGCCTAGAAGCCAAACGTGGGTGAAACTTCCACCCTGGAAGGGTTAGATAGAGAAGCCATTCATCAGAAGTGATAACATCGGCGGGAGGCGTCACGTGTACAGCGTATTAATGTACCCACGTACATAGACAAAGGGTACTGTAAACTGTATATAGTCACTCTATCACGGGAGGAGTTATCACTGTGAGGGGCTCACCTGAAGTTCCGTTTAGGCATATGGTTTCACCGTGTGTGCACGCCGTGCACTGAACGGCGCCTGCCGAAGTGTTTCTTGGATGAACACTGTGTGTCAGGCGCGTGTCCTGAGCCTGTAGTTGAGTGCGCTCGATGAGTCGACTTTCACGCGCGTCAGTGCGTGTAACGCGTGTATGGTGAGTGCCCCCCCTCCCCTGGAACACGCATAAGCCATCAAGGGATGTAATGAAGTTTTTGGCAAAATAGGTGATCCACACTATGATACCGGTGCGAGACGACATGAGTGGAAACCCAGCGAAAACGAGAGTCGCTAATGTGATCTTACGAAATCAACATGGTGCGATAACAACCTAACAGGACTAGCGTCGGCTGACAGCCAGCTGAGCCAGCCGCTCCGGGAATAACTGGTAAAACCTCAACCACTCCGCCCCTTGAATATGGAGTCTCAAATAGTTTATGTGAGTTGGACATCAAAAAGGAAGAAGTGAGAGGCTACATAGGAAGATATAGGGTGATAACCCGTCATTGCGCCGGAAAGACTTGGCAAACCGATTGGGCACGTAGCATCGGCATCGCGTGACGCTATTGCGCGCGTGAAAAACACTTAGGGAGTCTCTTGGAGTGTGGATCGACACATAGCCATCCCTGGTATGTGCGGGGTACTACACTGCAAGATCCGCAAAGGAACGGATGAAAAAGGGGGAAGAATGGAAGAATAACAATATGAGAAAAGACGACAAGGCTCTACACTAGCGATGTGGAGCGAATCATGTGTGGAGTGATGTTGATAGCTAGGCGGTGCAATGGCATACCATGATAACATTGAACCTATGGTAAATACATTGATATTCTAGACGTTTGAAACAGTA
>NW_003212050.1:0-1150 GCF_000006405.1 Perkinsus marinus ATCC 50983
ATGTACCTCCAACTATGGGAGAGCGTGATCACGAACCTTCTCTGAGTTCACGTGACGTGAATCACGTCCATGAGAGGAAGTGTTGAAAGGCTAAATGCATTCCACGGGGTTGATCTTCAATGAGGTAATGGCCTCCGTACACCTGAGCAACATGGCTCTTACAATCGCTACCACACATGACCGCAGATGAATGTTCAACTAACGGCGGCCATTGGCCGCGCACCTGCAAGAATCCAAGCTTCGCGCCATTGGAGTACTTCAATTGTCGGTACAACCCCAGGTTCTTGTCGTGCTGCAAGAAAAAACCCGTATGTTGAGTATTATCATTATCCGTTACAAAACTCACCACGAAATTGTGGTCTTTGACTTTCTGAAACTTCTCGCCGTACTTCTCCTTGCCCTTCAAATTTGAAATCCACTCAAATGAACCGATTGCATTAGTTAGAAGGTCTGCTAAACCATTGACGACAATCACCTATCAGTTAGGGAGATACAGAGCGGATTCGCTCAGGAGATTCCAAAACTGTTGACACGCGCCCGGGTCTAGGGGGCCAAACCCATGAAGGTTCCAGTTAGGAAAGCAATATTTCCTCCAGTATGTGTTTTGTGATACCTAGGCTATCAGAGAATATCAACGATAATAGTGCCAGAAACAATAACATCTTGATAAGCTATACGATAGAGGGTCAACACGAACCGCTACTGGACATTCTTCGGAACATCGGTCGTTTGACAGTCTTGGAGATTGCACTTCCATAATGATCCCGGGTAAGCTCACCTTCAATCCCATATCTAGGAGTTGAGTCACCGCATCGGCTGTATTGAGAGCATTATATGGGAAAAATTTTTCGAGCACCTGGGACAGTCTCATGGAGACATGCGTCTGCGAGTCGAGATGCTGATCGAGTCGCCCAGGGTACTCACGTCTTTGTTTTCGAATATCCATGGCTTAGAAACACCCAACTGAGCTTGGGTGGCTGCGTTATTGAGGAAGCTATCGATCTGACATAAAAAGAAACGCTCGCCTCGCCTGTCCCAACGCACGTCGATGCCGTGTCATTCAGCGACACTGGACAGTACATGGTATCATGCAGGTGTTTTAAAACTGAGTGCGGAAAGAACTGAGAAAGTACACGACTCGAGAGGACTT
>NW_003205459.1:0-1836 GCF_000006405.1 Perkinsus marinus ATCC 50983
GTCACGGCTGAAGATGATTTCTTAGCGGCGCAAACTAGATGGCTTATGTAAGTGGATTGTTTGGTGGTTGCAGCAGGATTCACTCTCACGGGAATACGCAATATGAGAACAAAATGGTGGTGATGCCGCTCGAAAAATAATTAGGGAAGGAAGTATCTGTGATAGTCATTTTTTATAATTTGGCGTCACCAATCACCAGGAGGTAATGCCCCTGAGTGACAAGTTTCCTGCAATATAATAGTAGATGTGAATCCATTCTGCTAACGAAGCAGTGGTGATGGAAGAGAATGGCATCCAGAGCGTTAGAATCAATCCGTTAAAATACCAACGATTTCCGAAGTATCTTGGAATTGGGGATAATGGGAGTGGTGAATACCATTTATTTCAGGTTTGGGGTCGATGATGCCAGTTATCGAGCTGGATTGAGTCAAATTCGGCTGCGCGCGGAGTAATCTGCGACACCCAACAGATAGTGGAGGGAGTCAGGAGTTGTACAAGGTGAGCAGCCCAAAGAACGCGCTAGCATGGGGAATCGAACCGAAGGTGTAAAACGACATAGTCATGGGAGAATTTCCATGACCGGGCATCGAACCTGGTTATGAGATGAAATGCACTCTGCACGAATTGAACCCACGTATCGGACATGATTGATAGATCCATGGAAGAGTTGCAGCCACCGAGAGTTGAACATGGCTAAAGTGAAATGTAGTTGGCAGGAATCGAACCCTCGTATTGATCATGAATGATGATGATATACGCTTGTAAGAAAATTGCAGTGTCCGGGAATCGAACCTGGGTATCGCACCCGAGCATCGTACCCGGGTATCGTACCTGGGTCAGTCGAAATACAGCTAGCGGGAATCGAACCCACAGCCTGATATCAAATGACCGAAAAGTCCTGTAACCGGGAATTGAACTCGCGCCCGATTACATGCAGCAGTCTTCTGTAGTGTGTGGTTGATGATTATTATTATTATTAACAGCACTTATCTTCTGAACACTTAAAGATGGATGAGATGAGGAGACTGGAAGAGATCATCACCAAGTGAACGGATCACAAAAGAACATAGTAATAAAAGAGCACAGGGTCGCATTTGGGAATTTCGAGACGTAGTGGGAAGTTTATGCAACCGCCACGACTGCTATTCCGACCATAGTATATCACCGTAGCCATCTGGCTCAAGGTAAATATCAGGTCCGCTCTCTGGGCTGCAGCCGAAAGGTGAATGCCAGTGACGACCCTTTTTGGCACAGCGTATTGTCAGAGTACATACACTTATTGAACATCTCCTCCTCACAATCGCTACCCCCCTCCACCCCACTGGACAAGGTTCATCATTATCATCATCACTCGAAGAAGTATAAGAGGGGACTAATAGCTACTACGATACTGCTCGAGGTAAAGTGCGCATTACTACCATCATTGTCCAAGGGGAGCGGGGGGGGGAGGATGGATGGACTTCAAGGTTGAGGATGAAAAAGGACATCAAGGGAGTGTTTCAAGCAGGGAATCGCGAATGTAAGGGTTGGAGATACTTTTAGCCAAGTTATATTAAAAGTTGCCTCATGCGAGGCGCCCTAAAAATTGCGACGGGATCCGTTAGAATCTCGCGACGGGAATTGGAGTAGTTTTCAACTAGCAAAAAGCGCATCTCCGCAAGGCGTCATAGATAGCGCTATTGCCCCTCCCGCAAGGATAGTGAATTTCTGCATTGAGGGATGGTGTTCAATATCGGAAGTGTATGACAATTGGTAATTATCGAAAAAGTTTATAAAATTTAAACTTTCACATTAACATTAATATTTCAAGTTCAACACGATTCATTTCATTATTTA
>NW_003210121.1:0-1735 GCF_000006405.1 Perkinsus marinus ATCC 50983
ATAGACTAAATATAATCACCACTCTGGAACTCTGCGGTAGAGCTTCTTCCTTTCTAAGGAATCCTTTGGAATGAGTATCATCATGGACTGCTTCACAAATAACGTTATTGAGAAACCGTCGTTCAACAGCTCGATTACGACAACTTGTGTAAGCACCAGCTAACCTAAGAATCTTAGGCTAAGATGCTCGTGAACCATTTCTGCCTGGCGGCCGGAAATAAGGACACTCTTACCGTTCGCATTGATGCTGCATGTAGTATTGGGCCTAGCCAATGCACTAATCGGTAAGATAATCCTAGGGCCAGAGTCATATGGTAGAACATACATCTTATCAAGATTCAGAGTATGTCGTTCATCCATAGTCATACTAAGATTGCATGAATATCCCACAGGTTCAGTATGACTACCGTTAGTCAAGACTCCCTCCAGATTGTTATCACAATTCCGGAGAGCAGTGCACTCAAACTCTTGTAGTTAACAGCCTTCTAGACTACTAGTTTTCGCCTTGATGGCAATGTAATGAAGACCATCACCAACCGCATGAAGCTGAACATCGTCCAATATTTCGGCCTTCTCTATAATCGTAGCAGCTCCTACAACTTCTTTCTCCTTTCTTTTTACAGGAGCTGTACAGGACGATAATGCTGAAGACTGCACGGTAATAGCCGGGCTCATAAAAGTAGCTGAGCTTGCATCCTTCCGTTCAGTCGCCTTCGGCTCATTCTTCTTATAGAGAAGTAGTAGTTGAGTCTTCGACAAGAGATTGGGTTGAACTTCTGGGCATATCCTTGGAAATTGACCATGAGCCTGACACCTTACACAGCTTGCCCTACTGAAATTGCCTGACTGGCATCTAAGGCTCTCTAGTAGAGAGCCTCTACTGGAGAGTCCCCAGCGGGCTTGCATGACCGATAGTATCGGTCCGATACCACAAGTAGGGCATCGCTTCCCCATATTAGTCTGAGCCACTGCAGGGCACGAGTAGGTGGGCTGCTGCATACTGAAGCATCTTTGACACTTCCAACATTGCAAAAACAACTTCATCTCCGTTTGACTACTAGTAGACGACCCATTGGTTTAAATCAATGATCCCGTCGCCACAGTCTGCAGGGATACACGATACGAAGATGTCGTGGAAAGCAACGGCTTCCAAGAGGCTGTTATAGCTGTCTTGTGAATTGACCTTACAATAAGACGAGTCTTTTGTCGCAGCATAGGGAAAGAAATCTTTTCCTATTGCTTAGGACTCAACTCCTTCTCAAGTTTCGTTGTCACCCTTCTCTTCACAGAGCTCACTGTAAGCCTACAATATCTCTTGGTCTGGAACCATTTCCATTCGCAGAGCCATAAGCTTACGCCTATTCTGGAAGGTATCACCAGAGGCACCATATTCCTGGATTAGAATTCTCCACAACGTCTTCAACAAAGACATAAATGTCTTCGACTCCTCATGCTTCAGCAGGTAGTCGACAGGGTTGGCAAACTTCGGAGACAAGCATGCAAAAAAATAGCGATACCATTCACGGGAATGGCCAAAACTATGGCTTTGAGTGGTGGTGATAACATTGAAGAACTCCACAATGGAGCGTGAATCTGAATCACCTTCATATTTCTCCACTAGGGGGAGATTCTTCGCCGTAGTCCAAGCCTTGGACTACGCACGGCGTGCGTAGTCGGCAAGTAGCTATACTCTGAGCTATACTCTAGCCTGTGTATCTCGCTCGATGTTGTTGCT
>NW_003214276.1:0-1548 GCF_000006405.1 Perkinsus marinus ATCC 50983
GGCATGTCCCTTTACAATGTCCTATTTGCTACATGCTCCGTCATTACAATCTTCCCCCACGCCCTAGACTGGCTCGACACTCTGCCCTATGGCACACAAACGACGGTAGATTGGCATATGTTAGCGGACTCTTTTCTGATGATCTCCGTCATTCGTGGGCAAGATCTCCGTCAGCTAACCTATTATGATCGCTACTACGTCGTCTTTCTGAACATCCGATTTGATTCAGGTTCATTTCAGTCGCGACGGTGTCGAAGTAGCGTCCTCGGCCAGCACAGCCAGCATCCAACTCTACGCCGGGGCCAACTACACGTCATTCGCCTTAGCCCCATCGTCTGCCTCGGACACTTTGACTTTCACACAAGAGCCGCGACTTCGAATTGTGGACAGTAGCCTTTGTGGTGGCCTGACCGGTGAGCCGGACCAGCGTAGAGACAAGCTACTGTCTCGATTGGCAGGTGCTGATGCTGCGGACTATGCCGCAAACTGTGTACTCACGAGCATCGACTGCTCCCTGTTACAGTCATCAGGAGGCTCAGTTTCGGGTATAACTCTCGGTCGCCCATCAGCCTTAGCCTATGCCTACAGGTCCCGCATTGATTGATTCTAGTCCCTGGTTGAGTGGGAGCACACCTCTGGGAGCACTATTATCTGTGGTCTCGTCTGCATCTAGGTGGGCTTGCTCTTGGTGTTATTGACTCCTGCCATTCAGGAGCGACTACAATGGGAGTGCGCCAACAGTGTTTCTCTCGGGCGGCGTCTTTCGATTTTGTTTTTCGAAAGACTCTTCCTTCGACTCGTCGTCTTATGTTATATTCCCCCAGCTCATCGTCAACGGCATCAGCCGTTCTGAGTGTCTCCTGTCGAGTAACTCTCAGTGCTTGGCTGAGTATAAAGTCCACTGCTTCGGCTTGAGAGGTGCTCCTTGCTGCTTCAACATCCAGTCTCTGGAGTTGGCAGGTCAGACATCTCACACGAGTGGCGGCTGTACAGTGGCGTATGATGGTTATGAAGGCAATCTGGGCATCTTCAAGTGGACTCTTCCTTACGCTCTGCTCGATAGTGGTAAGAACTCCCAGCATACTGTGGTGGACTCATCGGCCCACACGCAAGGTTCTGTTATACCTCAACAATGTGGAACAGCAGAGGCTTCAGACGTGTTATGTCCGAATGGCGATGCATGCACGGGAGGTACGGAACACTTACTGATGTTCGATAAGGAACAGTCAGGAAACTACGTCGCAACGCCGGACGCGGCTACTGCATATTTATCTGCTACCTTCAATGGTGTCTCGTCGAAGCTTGGAACGACGACTCATCCATGGGGCCAGGGCAACACCTTCGGGATCTGCTACTGTCCTGCTCACCAGGGCTGTGGGAGCTACACCGACTTCATGCAACAGGTCGATGCTTACTATCATGTCCCTTCTAGCTTGAGACACTTGACAGGTTGGGACACTCTTACTCTGGACGGTCAGCGTCTGCTCACCTGTTGATTCAAATTGTACGAACACCTTCACAGGCGTCACTGGAGGCTTCCCATTCAAC
>NW_003216994.1:0-1582 GCF_000006405.1 Perkinsus marinus ATCC 50983
GGGTCTTCAGTCTCTAGTTGAAGTCACTAGTCCGTGTGGTCCCACAGGTACCAAGAGTTTTTATTGATGGGAAATGTATTGGTGGAGGCAGTGAGACGGTCGCTTTGAAGAATAGTGGCGAACTGCAGAAGGTAGGAATCGATGATTCTAATCGTGGTGAGATATATTTACAGATGCTCAATCTCCCCGACAAAGGGAATCAGCAATAAAGTCGCTAGTTTTTGCCCGTGACTGTCGTGGAGCTTCTTGTACTACTTCAGAGGTTCGCACTAGTTGTCGGCAGTTAACCGATTTTTTCTCGATACACTAAACTGGAGCAATCCAGTTGTAGTCTACTACTTTCCATTGACGAGCTTGGCTCCATTAATCCTGTGGCGTTGCAGTGGTGGTGGAATTGATGAAACACGAGGGTGATAAGAGGAATCTCAGACAGTTGGTGTTATCGGCATTCTCACGGCATGCCTCGAAAACATAAGTCTCATGGTTCACCAGCGACTCCCTCGTCAATTTCGTCATCGTCATCGTCCACCAATAGAGGGAGCCCCAATCGGAGTATTGCTGAGGTGTCGAGAATAAAATCAGAAGTGAGATGGGATCATACGGAATACAATTGTCGGTCGTGCTTGCGGTAGGTCCCTGGTTCGATCCCTTGTTCATCCATTTAGTTCACGACTACACTCGAACCTCACGTCTCCGCCTTGAGTAAAGCTCTGGGCATCATCCTTACGAAGAGGTGGCTTCTGCTGCCCAATGATTCTATTGGAGAAGCAACTCTGGTCGATGCCACTCAGCCGGTCCTTCGAAAACACTGCCAAACCGTAGGATGGCTCACCGCAGATCTGTACTACTTGGGGTCTTTCCCGTGCTTCTACGCAGTGAAATTCACTGAGTGAATGTCGTGCGGAGTTATGCTACCCTTGAGAAACGGATTTTGGAGCTGTACAGTGTAAATCTGCACCATCGAAACTGCAATGCGGAATTGATGTCCATATCCATGAGAATGCATTCCTTCATAATGAAATTGTTGTCTCTATTCGTGAATGTGATTTCTCTACTCGCGGAATTGGTGGTACTGATCGCGAAGTAGATCTCTGTGAGCTATAGTACATGGCCCGTCTCTATCCACGTCTTTAGGACCAAACGAGCTGAACAGATGCTGCTGGATATGCGGTCAGCGTTGGTGGAGTTCCGACAGAAGCATGAGAGAGATCTTGGAAGGATAATTAGGCATCTCGATGGTAGGGTTGTTGTTCTTCGTATCCCTGTTGTGTGCTTCTCGATCTAGCATGCTCAACGACAGTGAGTTATCAATATTTGAGCTCCACCGGTGGACCTGGTGACGATGAAATTGGCATTATTATATTGAGTGAACTCTGGTTTTCAACAAATGTCGCTCACAACAGAAGGGCATCATCATTTCCAACCATCAGGTATCGCAACTGCCGCATCCTACGGTGACGAAGGGTTCGATCGGGAGGCCCTTGAGGGCATCAAAGCCGCGAGTCAGTGTTCAGCTGAGATGATACTCTCAGTGAATGCATTACTGGATCAGCTTGCAGCTATTGATATTGGTCCGGCGCGC
>NW_003206411.1:0-1683 GCF_000006405.1 Perkinsus marinus ATCC 50983
GCGCTGGTCGAGAGTGATCACCACTGTGCAGATGATCGTGATCCAAGGAGGTGACGATTCTGGTATGGATTCAGCCATGCATCGAAGTGTACCTGGACATGAATAGTTTGAGCATCCAAAAGGCCGAATTATCCTACGTGATATGGGGGACGCTGAGCCCTAATTTTTTGCTTTATCAGCTCCCTTCTCTGAGCCGCTACTTCCTTGCATTTTCTACTGATCGTCGTATCGGATGGGATAGACTTCGCTGCACTCCACGGTCTGCCAACCTTTACTGTTACATCTATAATCATCTGTATGAAGTCAATCATAGCCTCGGATCTATGAGTGGCGAACCCAATTCCAGGAATAGCGGCCGACAATTTCACACAACCCTCGACTAAGGCCTGGCGATGCTCTTCTGGTAGGGATACTGGCTGAAGAACGCCCGGAAATTGGGTCAACTTCACAGGTTTGGAGCTTTCTCGCTTACACTCGTGTCGAATCATCGAAGATGTGTTGGAGTCGATATGAGAGACGACGATTAAACAGTGATTGCAGACAGCAATATTATCGAATATCTTATCATCGCTTATACGCTTCACCAAGCTGAAATCATCCCACACCTTGCTTTTACTATTGAGCTTGCGACCAGCTAGCGCATACGCGACAATATCCAATGCTTGCCCCATCTGTGGACCACCATCGCCCTTTTTGGCGGTAGCAAAGGCCGATGCAGATAGTTTACGGATCTTGCGACTCGTACTCCCCCCAGTAGACAAAGCCCTCTTCTTCTCCGTAATACTACCACCATGAACAGGGGTCCGAGATGGCTGTGTGACACGTGTTGTTGGCGGAATCAGGGGATGGATAACATCATCGTTGCCTCCAGAGGTCAGATCCTCCGCAAACAGCACCCTCGATGAAGTGCTAGCTGACATGGAAGTGTTAGCCGCGTACAGGCCGGCGTTTTCTGATGATGGACGGCGAGGAATCGACATACTATTCAGCTGATTCGCTGATAACTCCGACATAGGATCTCCAAGAGCCACATCCTCAAGTTCAACATAAGACACCGAGGTCTAGTTCCTTTACGCTGGCAGAACTCAATTCCTGAAGGCGAACTCGAAACACTTTAAGAGTAGCGAAGACTCCACGGGATTTATTCATCGATAGATCAATAAATCTGATAGAAATGTCCAAACTTTGGGCTTCAAAGATCTGAAGGATGTGCTCAGTGAGCACTGCTCACTACATGGCTATAAATCTCGCAATCTTGGAAAAACCTAATAGCGGAGCGGAGCTCTATCCGGCACGACGCCGAGTTCATGGTGGCGCTCCTGGCTACTCAATAGCCAGTGACTATCGTTAACTGTCTACTGCGGGCGTAGTATTACCGAGTCTCGGCTCGGCTCGCCAAAATCTCGCGAGTCGAGCCGAGCGAGCCGTTGCCGCGACGAGCTTGGACGAGCCGAGCGGGGAGTCTCGTCTCGCCTCAATGTGGAGGTCTGGCTACATCCCCAAGGCCTCTGGGTATGGCACTGTAAAAGGTATCCGCCCCATCACTCTATCCTGCACACTGTGCAAATTACAGGAAGCGGTGATTGCTCGTCGCCTTGCACCTTATACAGAAGAGATTATCAGATGCGATGAACACTTTGCCTATCTTCCTCGTCGATCTGCTACCCTAATGGTTGGCAAGAT
>NW_003213275.1:0-732 GCF_000006405.1 Perkinsus marinus ATCC 50983
ATGGCAGGGTTGGTTCACGGTGATGTGATCGACCGCCCTTTAGTTGGCAACGTCTTACTCTGCCATGGTATCCTGAATTCTTCTAATTCGGATGATGCGCAATATTTGCCGTCGGCGTCGGCTCTGTTAAGGTATTGTTAGGAGTGTGGAGCGTATCCCCATCTCATCACCTATCATACTCAGTATGGTAGACCTTGGAGTGAGGTCATGAATGGTTGTAACATAATTTTCTGTTGTAAGCGCCATTGTGAGGAAGGGCTACAGAGACTCTTGAGATGCGGGTTTACCTTCGCCTTTCAACCTCTGGGCTATCTGTTCTCGCCCGTAGCGAGAAAGCGTTCACGAGTCCTTTCCGCGATCAGCATGGTAACTTGCCATGCAAAGTTCGGGTTGAACTTACCATTGGTAAGTTCAGTGGCCTCACAAAAGAAGAAGGTCGTCTGCGCTTCCTGATCGCTCCTACTCGACTCATGAACCTTCGGTCTGGTGTACCTTTGGCCGAATTTTACGATCACGCTTAATAAGCGTGATCCTGGATATGGTACAAGACTACAGCATTTCCGTTGGTGCTCTTGAGAAGACCTTAGATCTTCATAGAAGATCTTTGTAATGCTGAAGATATCATTTGTATTCTTTTTTCTTGTTATTTGCTGTTTAATGTTAGCTCACTGGTCAGACTCTAGTTCTCGGAATGGTGTCAAGCTAAGGGGGGGAGGTATGTAGACCTTTGGA
>NW_003209240.1:0-1002 GCF_000006405.1 Perkinsus marinus ATCC 50983
AGTTGAGCACCTGGTGCATAGATTGCATCTGTGTTATCACGTCCTGGTACTGATGGAAGATTGACAGCGTGACCGCTAGGAGAGCATTCAAGCCGTGACCTGACGGGGCGAATTCAAAACTCCCACAGCTGAGGATGGACAAACCTGCAACTAGGTCCAATACAAGCAATATAGAATCCATAGGCAGCCACTTCGAAAACAGAGAGAGCCACCTAAATGACGATCGTGGGAGGCATTGCATAGTCAGAGAGAGCCGTACCCAGTAGGTAGATACGCCAAAGGCTCGACGTGGAGGTAGGCCAGCCTCGCGTGCAATCTAAGGACGAGGACTCGTCCCCTCTGACCAGTCAAAGGCGACTCACCGTGGCAGGTACTTCTTACAGCATTTGACGTAGCAGCTGATGGCAGGCTGTAATAGCGGTAGACCGTCGGACCTAACTCTATTGGTGACCTCATTACTACTGCTGGCCATAGACGAGGAAGTACCACAGTCCGGAAAGGTGAGCCATGATGGCTACGAACTGCTGGTAGGCTACTTCTCGAGCGCAATGACCGCCACGAGTATGCCGCAATACCAGGCAGGTGGCAACTGAATACAACACCGCTTGAAGTCGATACCGGCATGAAGACCTGCTCTCAATGCCCCCGGCTGTGCCCATCAGACAAATTCGTCCTCAGTTTACTACGAGGTCTATGATCGTGAAAGGGTGATTCAGGGCATCCCCTTGAGGTGGAGCCCGAAAGGCCTAGTGACCCTAGACCAACCTATAGTCGGCCCCAGAGGGTGAGGAGTTAGCCTCATACTACCGTAGTTCATGCCTTGGGTGTAGCCAACGTCTGGATGCTCCTCTACAAATCGATTAAGGAGTATCTTAGCTTCCTCTCGGCCAGATGCAGCTGAGGACAAGTGAGAGAACGTCCTTTCTAAGTCCAGATCAATGGCCGCTGCCTCCGCCAAGGTTGCGGCACAGACGCTTCCACCCTCCTGGGGCCCCTCCCTGG
>NW_003202496.1:0-1690 GCF_000006405.1 Perkinsus marinus ATCC 50983
CGCGGTTTGATCCGTTCTCAGACCATGGTGCTATGGTGCCTCTTTCCCTATTTTTCACTTATCATTGCTGAATGATAGTGCTCAGATGCTCCTCAGTGAGGGACAGTCTCAACAGTAATCACAGCCCTCTCAGCTCAGTTCATCGGTTGCAAATCTATACATTACTAGTCGCGGTCTCTCGCCGATGGAGCCTATTCTGTGCTTTATCTGTCGAGCAAGTCATCCTCTATGTTCAGTAACGCTGAGGTTACATACCTTTCGTTGGAAAGGTTTTCACTTCTCTAACTTCTGCGTTGTCAATATGCTACAGTCGTCTGATAGAGTCTATCAGATAGACGACGTGGGAATAGTCGGAGACCCCAGAAAAGTGCTTAGCAGAAGTATGCTCTGACGAAACTGTGCTCATAAAAGCGGTAAACTAGTGAACTGCTCGGTTCCGTTGAACAGAACCGAGGCCGGAGGACTGAGGTAGATCGGTTGAGAGCTCTGCGATCCACCAGACTTGTCGAGATGCTTGAGAAAGCTTGGATCCTGAGCGAACCGTTCCATGCTACGGGGGTGGCTCACGAAGATGAGTCTCAGACGATCGTCTTCAAATATGGCGTTAACCAGATTGCTATCTTTGATCACAGCCTCCAAGAACACGTCGGTGTTCAGGATGTTGGAATCGCTACGTAAATGAGATAAGATAGATTGATGAAGTCGATGTTCAGAATCTTCGTGGTGTACCGGTGTCGTAGTGGTAGTCCTCGACATCTTGGAGATTTGACAGTTCCCTGTTGGAGTGGAGATCCCCTACGAAGGTTGGCTCTGGAGCTACTCGTTCGGTCTTCACAGTAGGCTTCTCGAACTGTATCACCATGAGATCGAAAACCGCTCGATGCCATCGAGCCGATGGGACTTGGCCATGATGGAGCAATGACGATGCTTGATGACGGTCTCGATAATTACTAGGCCTTAGCGGTTCATGATGACGGGAGTGTTCGAGCTTAGCCTGGAAGCGTGTTCGAGTACCAGGCACGTTGTTCATGTAGATACCTCCTGTTGGGACCTGCTCTTCTCCTTGCACGTGCGTAGATAGATCGACACGTGCTGAGGGATAGCGAATCACCACGGGGCAGCAGAGTAGCACGTTGATGTCGGTGTCCAGATCCAGAATCGTTCTCGTCTATCTCGTAGACGAGAGGGATAGATCAATGTTATCGTTATTACCATCTTCTACAGTTTAACCGATTTCTCCTTCTTGGGGATGTCGGTGCACCGGTTGAGGTAGATCTGGAAGGTCTTGGACCTGGTCATCGTTCATCGGATCTTGTTGGTGAGGATATTCTGACGAACGACCGTCTTATACACGGTCTTTACTATCTTCCACGGGTAGATCAGCAAGTTGATGTTGTTCAGGATCTTCATGATCTTGACTACCAGACGACTGGGCGGAGTTGACGATTCCGGTAAAATGTGAGCGTCGAGCTTTGGGGCGACTAGAAGGAGAGGAACCTTGTGGGTTGGCGTCGTTGCCTTGAACCGATGGACGTTTCAAGTGTAGCTGATCTGCGGCAGATCTGCATTTGCAGTTCGTCCCTGGTTATAAGCCTGGGTCGAAAGTTCTGCAACTCGATGACTTCATCTATCATCGACATGTGCTTGGTCAGAACTCCTCTGATACGATGGCTTATTGGCGATGCATGAT
>NW_003202595.1:0-3021 GCF_000006405.1 Perkinsus marinus ATCC 50983
ATAGGTAGCTCTGGAAGGAGGTGATAGAGCAGCCATATGAGCAGCCAGGTATACACCTACCCAAAGCGAGGTCAGCCTCCTCCAGTTTGAGCCACTCGTACAGGACCTAATGATGACACCTTCCGCACTGATACCTACATTGTACTCACAGAGCAGGTGTCCGGTGTGACTATTTGCAGTGGAGACTCAGCAAAAACTATATCTCCAGGATGCATGAGATCTCCATCTACACGACTAAACATGCACCTACCCTTTTCAGACGTATACTTCACCTACACATATCACTCGATAGATATGCAGTTACAGGAGGAGTGTTATAACCTCAACTCGGGCCGCTATACGTGCATCACTCCAATCCTCTCCACACACGGGTTCAGTGGAGTCACTAGATGCATGGACTGCAACAGCAGTAGTGCTAGGAGGGTTCTCCTCAGTAGCTGCACCATCATCGGGGTCAGGTACTGTTATAGGATCGACGGGTGGTGTGGGATCCGTTTCAAGACGAGGAGGCTCCTCTGGACAGCTCGGTGATGCGACTGTCGAATAGGAATCAGTAAGGGTGTCCAGTGGGTGAGGTGCCATAACAGGCATAAAACATCACCACTGTTCAACTATGGCCATACGATGACAGACGACTATGACTAGAACGCAAGGATTGTATAGAGCAAGGAAACAACAACATCATGCAGCAGCTCTATCAAGCCCTCTCATCCCGTCTATCCAACTTGATAGTGTTCGCCAAGTTGACAGCTAAATCGAAGCCACGAAAGAGCCAAACCCGGATGACCTGTCCGAATGTACTCAGGACCCCACTGTGGGGTCCCCACAACTAATAATGTGATGTCATCCAACAACACGGCAGCCCATCCTACCACGACTACCACTACTATTACCTGTGCAGCATACTTGGAGACCTCATAAAAGAGAGCCTGTTCCTCAGCATTGAGCTTGCCCAGAGCTAAGCTAGGTTTGACCTTTTCCAAGCTGCCACCTATCATTCTCTTCCCCATGCCTATCCTTAGACGTGCCACCTCCTCCGTACGCGTTACCTTGGTGACGAGATGAGCTCGGCATTTTCCATTAGAAATTATGCTACTTTTATGATGCTGTCCAAACCGTTCTGCCCACCGCTACTACCACCTGGTTTCATTCTCAGTTGTCCCAGTGGTATAGTCAAGTCATCACACACAACGAGGACCTGCCTACCCAAGGAAAGGAATCCCCCTAACCAGGATGCGGTGTTATCACCGAGTTTCTATCATCAGCTCTTAGCCTCAGATCGGATAATGCTGGCCCGGCAGCTAACCCAGAGCGATTCATGAAAGTCCGAGGCTTGAGCAAATTAACACTTTCCAACATCGGTCGCCAAACTCCATTCTGAATGAGCAGCCACGGATACCAAGCATACCAGAGAGTTTAGTACCTTATCAGTGGCCTCTTTCGACCTGTCGCTCCTCCTGTCGATGAGGTCATCTCCTCGCATATCCAGTAGATAATCGAAGGTTAATCCTTTCACTTCACATACATCACTCAGCCATCGCTTGCAACTACGAAATGGCCGAGGAGTGGTACAACCCAATAAGCTGGCAAAACGATCGCCAACCTCAAAGCCAGCATTATGTCGTGTACCCTCGAATTTAGGACCATAGTTACCAAGAAAGACTATCAGTACTTTGGACGACGAGGGCGGTGATACAACGTCCGATTTGAGTCGTCGTGTGGATGCGGTAACCGCCGCTCTCCGTTGTCGATGTATCGGATTATAACGGACATGGCAACACTTCAACACGGAGAACATCCTAACCATCCATGTACCTTCTACACCTTTTTCCGTGCAAGTTTGACAAGTGAGCAGACAAGAATGACAATATTATAAGCAGGTTTGACTTTGAAAATTCGAGTATGTCACGATCGAGATATGTTACTATCAAGATTGACAATGAAAATCCAAGTTTGTCAAAATTCAATTATGTCACAATCAAGATTGGCAGAGAGAATTCATGTTTGACACCGACAGAATATATCACAATCAAGAATGGCAATATTCCACACGAGTTTGGCAATACACATCCAAGTTTGCCTCCAAGTCGTGCACAATCATGCGTATCGTGTGACGCGAGGCGGGGTGTCACCCCTCTTCAACATCAATGAGATATCCAACCTCTGCGGTGTTGGGGATTCAACAACACTCTCTTCGTTATAGATCGTCTATGATCTAACCTCAGTAGTCACGTAGCAGCACGGTTGTGTAACTCTCGCCCCGAGCGAGTCGCCCGCCACCATGGTGTCTTCCTCATCGGACGGTGTACATCCGAGTAATAGCTCTAGTGTTAAAAAGTGATGTAGACGGATGGCAAGCGCACATATCATTGTGCTGAGCCTGTGAGAAGCCGAGTGGTAGTAGCGGTGGACAGAACGTTCCGGATAGCATTCTCGTCGAAGATAGGGCTAAGAACAATCACGGAGAGAGTAAGTTGTGACCTGGGTGATCGTAGTTGATTGTAGTTATTTGCTCATTGATATGGGTGGCAAGAGAGGAGGGTCTAAAGGTGGCGCCAATAAGCAGCAAGCTGGCGCTGTGGATACCGGGGACGATCCTACGTCCTCACAATATAGAGTTAACGCTTGTATAGTATTAGCCGAGAACTTCGATGAGGCCTGTCAAACTAATACAATATTCGGTGAAGGACCCGAGGTGGATAGGATAGCGGGTAATGATATTACTTGATGGTACTAAGTCATTACTGTAAGCTACTCAGGGCTCCTACCTTTGCCCGGTGGCACTACTCTACTTCAACGTACTGTCGACTTAGCCCTAGACACCCTCAATCTGGGCAGTGTATATGTCCTATGCCGTCAATGCAACACGCCAACAGTAGAAGGACATCTTACACGTAGCAAGAGGATGACTGTTAGTAGTGTGCCGGATACATGTAATGAACGTGGTAGTGAGTTAACAGGGGGTCAGGGTTATTCCTATCAGCTCGTCCATTTGCGAAGTACTTCGGGCATTCGGTTCCG
>NW_003208027.1:0-1057 GCF_000006405.1 Perkinsus marinus ATCC 50983
TAGAGTGTATACGGTTCACAGGGGAGGAATTGATAGGGTATTGCTATCGGAGCTGGCATTAAATCTGAGATCTAGCGAAATTGGCTGGCTGCTTAGTTTGGTCGGGATCAGATAGCTGTTGTGTGTTGGTCCAACGACGACATGTTAGGTATCAGAACTCCCGTATGTATCGTATTATCCCCGGCTTTATGTGCCAAGGAGGTGACTTCAATTTCGGCAATGGCGGCATGGGCGAGTCGATCTACGGTCAGTTTATGCGGAATGAGAGGTGGTTAAATTGTCTTAATCGTCTTAATCGTCTTAATGCTTTATAGCCGTCTTCAGATTTGCATTTAGTCACTCGAAGCGTGGTGTATTGAGTATGGCAGATGCGGGATGGGAGTAGGAACTGTCTGGGATGGGTCGCAGGGCATGTTTGTTGTAGCGTTGGTTCAACGCTAAGGAAAGCGACCACACATATCCCAACGCTGTTGGGATATGTGTTGTCGCTTTCCTCAGCTGAGCTTGGGAGTTTCCCCACGAATTCGAGTAGAAATGTAGAGAATTTCCAAAAAAAATTCCTCAAAACTTTCGTATTGTCACCAACATATGTGTATATCTCCCCCCCCCCCCCCCTCATACTCTGGTTTGTTCAGGCACAGCAACAACAGTAATTTCTTTATAACGTTTGGCCCTCAGAAGCATCTAGATGGTAAACATGTTGTTTTCGGTGCGATCGAGCACGGCATGGAAGTAGTAGTAGTAGTTCGGACTGTTGCCACTGTTTTTCATTCAAGTGTGGAAGGTTCTTGATGCTATTGAAAAGGTGGGGACCATTGGAGGCAAGCCTAAGAGACCAGTGATAATACACAAGAGGTGGGCAGTTCATTGGTGTTGAGGTATAGGGAAGGTGTTGGCAGTGGCGAATTGAATGTGGACTTGTTGCGACGAGAAGCAATAGAGGCTAATGAGAGCTTACCGTTGGGGTCTGAGGACTATGTGGAGAGGAGTGTGGATAGCTGGAGTAATCCTGATCCTGAGATCAATGACAATGATGGTGTATACTGCATGCCTGAGA
>NW_003203776.1:0-2621 GCF_000006405.1 Perkinsus marinus ATCC 50983
AATCTGAGCATTCACTATTATCCTCCTCCCGTTTACTACAGATGGAGCCCACAGCAAGCTATAGCGTTCATAATACTGGCATTATGAACTACCGACACCTGAGTTAACATATGCTGCGATACACATAGTGAAATACCAACCTCGATGTTCCTAGCTCTAGCTCGCAAGAACAGGTCCGTATGCGTAGTCGCACACAACGCATCTCCAACAACACAAAAGCATACGTTGTTTTCGGTAGCCTATAGAGCACCAGGTTAAACCATTGTTACTTTCTACCACGTAGAGCTACCCTTTGCAGCATTTCCTCACAGCCGCCTTCAACTAGATGGCGATCGGCCTCTATGAAGGGCACATCGATACCGTATCTGTCACTTTAGCTGGGCCGCAACGACAGAACAAACGGTTGCTACGCTTTTCGTAAGTCATCAGGCTTTTGGCCGACCAAGATGCTAGTGTAGCTCTCCAAGTAAACGTAGTCGGCCTCCCGCAGTGCTTCCAGCCCTACATGACCAAGTACGTCTTACAAACAGTCAACGCTGGCACTACCTTTGAGGGAGATGTCTTTCGGGTCACCTAGCCCTAGACCGATGAATGTCAGCTTACCCATAATCGAGTTATGCACAGGAAGTCTACGGGAGGTAGCACGATGATTAATCGATCACAATGGCGCGCGCGACTGCACTTGATCTGGAGCACTTTCGAATTCTAGACCTCCGCTATGTCGGTATATTACGGAGCTCTACGACAGTCCAACATCATTTGACGCTCCCTCACTCGTCATATTCGGTCACTTCACCGTGCCACGCTGTTAAGGAGGACATTCAAGTGAACTCAGCTTCCGATTACTTATCATGTTGGCCGTAACGACTGCCGTTCTCTACTGCTCCGTATGCAGCGGCCTCTTCGTTGGCCTTTTATATATCTGGCCCTTACTAGGGCTCCACTCCGACGTCCTCAACCCCAAGACACGAGATCGCACCGACGTCATCCAATTACGATCCTTGTCCGTTGTATCGGCCTCTCTCATCAGCTATTTCATCGTTAGCTCCGTAACTGACCATCGTATACAAGTATTAGACCTTCTTATACATCCTTCAACTGCTCTCAAATCGGCTGCGGTCGGCCTTATTTTGACGCTTACTTTGATGGCGGGTCCCCTCATGTATGGTGGAAATAGCTTAGGGAATCTCAATAAGTGGCAAGTGGCCCGAGCTCTCATTATTGCTCCAGTGACCGAGGAGTTCGTTTTCCGCGGTTGCTGCGATGCTCTGTTGCAAGAGGCTTCCATATCGTTCCCGTGGCGCCTCGTCCTCTGTGGTCCCGTTTTCTTCACACTAGCACACGTCCATCACTTCACTAAGGAGATACTGGCGAATCCTGTTCGAGGCATCCTTCTAGCTTGTGTTACTGTGAGTTACACCGGCGTATTCGGTGCATTCTGCACAGCTCTATTAGAGTCCACTGGAAGCTTGGCTGGGCCCATTGCCTCTCATATAGTTTGTAATTATACCGGCCTCCCCGATTTTGACTTCAAGTCAAATAATGTTCGGAAGGTCGCGGTCCACTGCACGGGAGTGTTACTTTTTCTAGTGGAGTGTGTATATTTTGGCCTGTTCCATTATGAGAGTAGATTTGAGTTGTAGTGGCATTCAATGATATTCACCCCTCTGAGAGTCTAAGCTCTACCGTGTTGCTCCTTTTAATCGAGTGTAGGGTATTTCATTGGGCATATAGTATAGTTGCGGATACGATAGACAATGAGTCTTGCAACTAGAAGCAGAAGGATGCCATTCCAATCTAAAAGAAAGTCGCCAAACTCTTTTGGTCTCCCTGACGATAACATCAGAAATAACTGACGGGATCGGTAGCAGTAGATGAGATGGTATCACGGTCTCGGTTCAAAATACTCGAATTCTTAATGGTTTAGTTGGGAGAGCGTGAGGTTGAAGGTCTGAAAGTTTAAGGTTCGATTCTAGGTTGGGGCATCTATTTAACGAGCCCAAGTAGATATAACCTCAAGGGAATTCTTTTTAAGCCAGGAGCCGCTCGAGGTGCTATGGCCTCCCGAGTTTCAAGTCGACTTTCCGAGTCAACATTTCGCAATGAACTTTCTGGATACCTGTGCTTCTCTTTATCGGAGGGGGTTCGACCTTCATCACAGAGAAAAGGCACGCTCCAGTGGAGAAAAAAACCACACTGATGCAGTGTGACTCCATACACCAAATCTCAAGTATCAGTAACTTCTGGAACGCAACTACAAGAGCTTCGGTGATAGACAGCAGTGCATGTGAGTATCATTCTCATGAAGGCCTGATGGAACAGATGACATACCAGTGTTGGGGAAGATGCTCACCCTTGTGCAGCTTTCTTGGGGTCTCTGTACATCCTGCGATTCATAATGGTGTTGATTCGCTTCCGATCGTTGTCCATCTCGGCGTGCCGTAGGGCCCATGCGATTCCGCGGGAGTCACTGAGACAAGAGCAATAACGCAAGAGAGTAGCCCGTGTCGGAGGAAGGAATCGAACGAACAGTGCAGGAGGAATATTTACTCCGAGAATTCGGTGCCCGAAGCATCCAGCCGTCCTGCATCGGCATCGTTGTCCTCCTGCTTTTGCTTCAA
>NW_003203776.1:2721-5989 GCF_000006405.1 Perkinsus marinus ATCC 50983
CACGTTGTAGTGCAGATTGCCCACATAGACCTACCTGTTTCACTAATGCTGGTGTGACTTCTGGTCGCCATGGAAACGGGAGAGTTGCTGATGCTACCTCACTCGCCAGTGCCGAGAGGGTCCGCTTCGAACACCTGAACGAAATAGGGAATGGTGATGGGAATTAGTGAAGTGCTGCACAGGAGTTGTCGGCGGCTTTCAACGGTCCAACGCTACAGAGAAGAATGCTCTAACGGTAGAGGGTAATGCTCCACCACTAACAACTCGGGTTCAATCCCCGAAGACCACCAAACTTACGTGATACATGCAGCACTCCCCTTTGAAGAATCCGAATAGAACATTCCCGAGAAGTGGATCTCTTCAATGCAGCCGAGGGCACCAGAGTACGAGCAAATAGCCAAAGCTGAAACAGAAGAGTTTACACCTGCACGAAAATATTCGCTAACACATGCAACCGACGATGCCATTCCCATTGATGTTTGTCGAGGGCATTCGAGGGGCCCTCCCGGTGACCTAGGGGTAGATGGAATAATGCTGGCGAGGGGGGCCACATGGTGTCACCGCCGCGGTGACACCGTGTCACCAACGCCTTGAATCCCTCCACCGATGAGAACAAGCACTCGGACTCGACGGTTAAGTTGTGAACCAATGTGGCTTCGAGTAATCTACAATTTCGCGTATCTCCCGAAATTGGAATTTTGGAATTTGCACTCATAATTCACTGGAGACTTCGACCGGCGGCCTTCCCGTCTCCTTTTGAACCCGTTTAATTTTCTTCACGAAACCTCCTCAATTTGACCACATATAATAAGGAGATACCAAAACTCAGAGTACTAAGAAGACTACGAAGCTGATCGCCCATTGTCGAGTAGTAAAATGGAATAGAATCGCACGAAAACTGAAGATCCGCGGGAAAACACCAGCGTCGGCCAATTTGCCACAATCTCGTTTTTCGCACAGCTAAGGCAGCTCAGAGCGCTACGCCCGGCACCGGCCCCTCATCACCAATTATGAGCTCCTTCCTCGAGCTGGTCATCCTCGGCTTGGGTTGTCTGGAAAAGTGAATGGCGTCACTCAATGGCGCCATTGAATGGCGAAAATGCATGAATGTTTTTACGCGCGCGAAAACGCACGTCACCGGACTTTTTTACCTCGCCTTTGGTACGCGTGCTGCGGCAGTTGTTTGTGATTTACCCATTGAGATAACACTACACTGGATATAATTACAGGAGAATGTCATCCAGGCCTGGCTATACCTCGACGACGTAGACTATCTTCATCGTAAGCTGAGCTAAAGGAATCCTCCAGCCTAGACACTGGCTAAGCTGTCTATCTGTCTGTCTAATTAGTAGACAGACATATTGTGTGCAACGGGAGATTGGGACATCGACAATGATGCAGCAGCATCTTACATATTGTTCTGCTGCTATAATCAGTGTGGC
Source organism: Perkinsus marinus ATCC 50983 (assembly GCF_000006405.1). Taxonomy (NCBI): domain Eukaryota; phylum Perkinsozoa; order Perkinsida; family Perkinsidae; genus Perkinsus; species Perkinsus marinus. The sequence goes on from NW_003203776.1 coordinate 4,164, forward strand.
GCTTTCTCACCTGCCAAATCACTAGCAGTGTAAATGATGTAAAGGCAAATCCTGTTCATGTATTGGAGGTCCATAACTTCTATCTGCATGAATTAGACTTCTATCACACTCTGGTTTCTTTGTTTGACGATTACATTTTTGCTAATCGATAGGAGTCTCGTCGCGATGTTTTATAGGGTTATTACAGCCACTAAGTATCCCAAGAATGAGTGCAATTGACGAGGATCAGTTGTTAGACACTTGTTGATATTACCAACTTGGTATCATTGACGTTCAATCATCGGTTTTGTTGGGGAACGTGATCCTCACTGTGAGAGCCAGCGTCGTAAGTTTTCTCGCGTTTCCATGCAAAGTCAGACAAGGAATGGTATTGACTGAACTTGGTGAAAAGAGAGTAAACTATACCTCGAGTTCGTCGAGAATCCTCCATCATTCACAAGTTCAGTGCAACGCTATTGAGTAAGCCCGATAGTCCATGTCTCTCAGCGCCGCTGAGTCAAAGGCTTTCTGAAACTCTGCCAGTCACCGTCGTGAGGTCTGTACAAATATGTGTCATGGTTGCATTCAGAGTAACCTGTAAGAGGTTTTTTTCATCGCGATAAATGTTTGATCTGTGCAGGAAGTTTTTTCCAGTCGAATACAATTTTTCTCGGCGCTGTCACGGGTTGTGCCACGAAGCTTGCGCGTCGCCTTGCACGCATGCGCAAACTCGGGAAAAGGAACAACCCGATTGCATCGTGAGCGGCTGTTCGTCAATGGTTTTTTTACGAGTAGACAAAAATGAGCAAGATTCTGAATCTTGATGATGATAGTAGTTCCCTCCTTGGTCCTATGCCCAATCCCGTGCTTAGTACTTGTCAAAAACTGTCAAAGTGGGCGAAGGAACATTCCTGGTTGGTAACAAGTGAGGACGCAGATGGTTCGATCCTTTTCCGTCGGAAAAGGATTATCCCGATCAACCCGAACATCGGAAAATTTCTGATGTTCTTTGTGTTGTTCGAATCCCACTGCGGGAAGATGGTCGGAATGGAGATCAGCGGACGGATTGCAAAAATCCACTGTGGTGAGCCATGGCAAGGATGGTAACCACGCGGAGTCTATCAAACTCGCGGCGACCAGAGAGGTTAATAATAGCTTTTGGAAGGGCCAAGCATCCAGACTGGAAGCTGAGAAGGATAAGAAACTGATGGGTTATTCACCCTTGGTGCAAAACGCTATTTGGCTTGCTCGGGAAGAAATAAGTATAGTCAAATTCGAATCCCTTGCAGAGCACTGCAAATTGCTCGGCAGCTCTTTATCAACTGAATTCCATGTGACCCGCTACAGCTCATGGGAATTCATCGAAAGTATCGATATAGTCATTATGAGAAAGAATGCTGACACCATACGGAATGCTGTGATGTATGGGATCATACTTGACACTGTCATAGACTCGGACGAATGGTGAGTTGTAGTATGTCATATACTTGGCTCACCTCTATTAGTCAGGTTGGCAGTGCTCGCACACTGCATAGACAGTGAAGGCGGGTGCCAAGTCGTCTTATGGGACTTGATCACCATAGGCGATGGCAAGGGGGCGACTATCGCGGAGGCAATCAGGAATCTTCATACTCGCGATAACATCGATATATCTCGTTGTTACTGCTGGACGTCAGATGGGGCCTCTGCCATGGTTCTCGCAGCCCAACTGACAGAGAGCTTGCCCGAAAGCGGTTGGATAGTCTGCCATTGCATGGCTCACCGCTTAGACTTGGCGGTCAGTTCTGATACTTGGAAAAAGTCAAATATATGTCAACGCATTGAACGAACCCTTCGAATTGCATACA
>NW_003204561.1:0-3201 GCF_000006405.1 Perkinsus marinus ATCC 50983
TATTATTGCTATGTCGGCGAGGAGTGGTATTCGCTGGGAGAAAGGCAACGTTGTAAACTCTCGGTACTAATAGATAACAAAGCTTACACGTATCCCCAGCTGCATTAGATGGCGTGGCTAACATTTCGTCATCTTCAACATCATCCAGATTACCCACCAAACGTTCAAATACGAACCCATCGACATCATTCTTCTCGAAAGCATCACGTACTTGGCCTAAGCCTAGTCCAGTGAGCAACTGAAGCAAGTGAAGCGGTTAATAAGATTCTGCTATCGGTGAACCTTGTCGCATGCTTGTCAGCAGTATAGGGATATAATATGGTTTGCTACTACTACTACTACTACTACTACAACTCTGTAGTCGCGTACTGTCTCATCCATATCCCATAAACAAGCACTATGTCCTCACACGCAGACCGTCTAATAGGATGAATTGAGTATTACCACCCCGATGTCTGATACAGTCCATTCATCTATGCAAGCTGCATTGCTCTTAGTCTCCCATCCCTCAGGCTGAGCTGTTGTAACTGGTAATAATTCCCCCTTATCGTGTTGTTGTTGTTGTTGTTCAAGTAAGTTGGGTGGTGATTGATCCCCCACTCATAAGCTCCGAGCTAAGAGGTTCCTAAAGTCACCACTCAACACATAATACAGATAGCAGAAGAAGACTACTACCTGATGTATGATTATAGAGTTCGGTGGAGCTAGCGGCAACACGCCCATCGTACACATCTTATCATTCCCCCCACCAGGCTCGAAAGGCGACATGGAATCTATTACACGTTGGTATACTATACACAGGAGTAGTGGTCCTACTATCACTACTAGGGGACATAACACCATCCTGTGATTGCTGCTGACTATGATTAGAGTATATTTCCTCAAATACAGGTGCCTTGCTGACCAGTATACCCCTATCCCACACCTCGGCATTGATCAAGCCATTACCTACAACAATAATATTACAGTAAGGACGAGGAGGAGAACCCATTACGATGCATTGCTAGACCTCTTCCATGTTTAACATCATCCACAAACTGACCAACATATCTAGTACCATTACGATGTACCTGTACAAGCGGCGATAGTAGTTGTTGTTGTTGTTGATGTTATTATTATTACTAGACATCCTAAACCATGTTTCATGTTATAACTCCATGTACCCTCATACTTCTCTCCACCATGTCTAAGGTATATACCCCAACCAGATTTAATATTACGAAACCAATTACCCGAATATACATCACCATTAGCATAGAAGTATGTACCCCATCCATGTCTAGTATTACCTTCACGAGATCCATCATAATGTTCACCCGTAGAATAGGTGTAACTAATGATGATAATAGTAGTATATTGATCAATGCAAACTTCCCCTACCTATGATAGCTAGCACAACTGATAGGCTCATCAAGTGTCTCAGTAACATCATAATTAGCACTCAGACCATACACAGAACTGTGTCGTCTGCATCTATGTAATGATAATAACCACATAAGACCGTATATTACGTTGATGGTGGTGTCCTATCGACACATGCACAACATCCCTTAAAAGCTGCCTTCAAACTCCCTCTACCTTCCTCTACATTCAGGCACTTATTGACCATGGCAGCAAACCTTAGGCAGACCCACGCCGACACGATAAGACCCGGAACTTAGCGCGCGCCAGAATAATCTATACAATCATAAGATGTGGAACTGAGCACTTAGTTTTTCTGAACTCCCATTTCGTGAATCTTTCTAATATGTTACGTTGGTTGAAGGCTGATAACGAACGATCTAAAAAGACAGAGACCTTCCGCAACATATCAGATGGACTAGAAGAGATCTATCTGGACAAGTTACTCCCTATAGAGGAATACTATGAGTAAATACTGTAGTAGTGTTGGAAACTAACATCAACATCTTCAGCTTCCACCGCTTCTATTCGGCCCCTCTAACACCAGCTGACTTCAATGCTAAACCAATGGTGATGTTAATAGGACAGTAATGGCTTCCAGCTAATCCTGGGGGATGGTGATCATTAGGTATTCTACTGGAAAGACTACATTCATTAGACACCTCTTAGAAAGGGACTATCCTGGTATGAGGATTGGACCAGAGCCTACTACTGACAAGTAATACATCATTAACACTCATACACGGGTTACATTCATACAAGGTTTTGCTGTATTATGGATAGCAGCAGCTCTGGTGGAGGAGATCATGTTATACCTGGTACTATACACTAATGATCATTTAACCACCACAACCACTATTAACAACATCATTATTAGGCAACGCATTGGTAGTGGACCGGACACTACCATTCACACAGCTCAGTCAGTTTGGTAATGGTTTTATGAATCGTTTTGAGGCATCGATGTGAGCAAGTAACAGCTAAGGGGATCTGGCTGCCCAGGGTCATAATTCAGGATGGAGGGATCACCAGTACTACAGGGTGTGTCATTCATTGATACACCCGGTATTCTATCAGGGGAGAAACAGAGATTGCAAAGAGGTTATGATTTCGAAGGTAATCACAATTTGTGATATCTCATGTATTCGGTAATGGAAGGTATTGTTGGTAGGTGTTGTCAACTGGTTTGCTGATAGAGTGGATATGATATTACTACTTTTTGATGCTCATAAGTTGGATATATCTGATGAATTCCGTCGATGTATTCTAGCATGTGGTCAGAATGAGAATAAAATAAGGATTGTTCTCAACAAGAGCGATATGGTAATACTGCTGTAAGCGTCATCCTTTGCAATATTGGGATGGCGCTACTCATAACAGTTGGAGCTGTTGTTGGTTATGTAGGGTTATTAGGTCACTACTCAGCAGCTTATGCGGGTGTATGGTGCTCTTATGTGGTCCCTTGGTAAGGTTATAAATACACCTGAGGTGATGATGATCATGCTTATTCTACTGCTCTTGTAGTGTTTACCTCCTTAGACATCGAGAGTTTTCATCGGATCATTTTGGGATGAGAAACTCAACAACGATGAGCAACGGAGTCTTTTTGAGAAGGAAGAATCCGATCTATATGCAGACATAGCGAAGTTACCTGAAGAGGCTGCCCTCAGGAAACTGAATGATCTTATTAAACGAGCAAGGTAGTAAGTAGTCGGTGTTCTGGGTCATACTCAAATACCAACAATATAGATTAGCGAAGACACATGCCTGTCTGATGACATATATCAAACATGAGATGCC
>NW_003206848.1:0-943 GCF_000006405.1 Perkinsus marinus ATCC 50983
GTACGTGATTGGCGAGCTCGAGAGGCTGCTACTATCACTTGGGCTTTGGCTGTGACTCGGGAGCTTGAACACATCTTGGAATTCGCTAGGTTGTCCATGTCGTGTAATGAGGCCTCTGGAGGTGACCTTGCCAACGTCGTTCACAGTCTGACCATATCCGGCCTCAACCCTAGGCAATGCACGGCGACTCTTGCTGTTGTTGCAAAGAGGGTAACTGCTATGGACTTATCCCACTCTGGTGTCATCGAACCCAAACAATTGGCCGCAGTTTTCTGGGGTTTTGTGAAGCTTGAGTTCACTGATGACGACGTGATGACTTACCTCGTCAGATCAGCAACGGCAAGAATGGATGAGTTCAACTCCCAGGACCTCAGTATGGTCTCCTGGGCTCTCGCCAAGTCCCTGCCTCTCTTGCCCACCGAAGGTTACCACGCAGCTGTGCAGTGCTGCATATCTAAGATTGCGCTCAGGGCATCGACCGTTTCACTCAGTTCAACACAAGCTGTGACGAACACCTTATGGGCATTGGCACGATGTCGGCAAGCAGGACTAGTGGTCCCTCTGCGTGGGGTCAAGATGAAGCCGTTGAAGCAGCGAACGTCGCAGAATGTCGCCAACTACTTGTGGAGTTTGTGCGTCCTGGAGTTGCCCTGTCCTGATCAGTCGGAGCTCATTGATCTCATCACAATTGCTTTCACCACGCGTGAGTGCTGTAACGTTGTGTGGGCTCTCGCTCACTGGCCTGAGGCTGCTGACCTTGCCTGGAGCCTACTACCGAGGATAATAGAAGAGTCGGCCCAACTGAGCCCATTAGACATAGCTAGCCTTAGTAAAGCTGTTGCCATGGCCGTGGCCGACTCTGGTGCGGAGTCGCTCAATCGTCCAATGCATGTATGTTTCTGAATCCACCGTATACAGTTGCGTTCCAGCAGTAATGATGAAT
>NW_003201012.1:0-958 GCF_000006405.1 Perkinsus marinus ATCC 50983
ATGAAAATTTCATCTTTTCTGACAGTTGAGTGGAGGAGAATTTTCAGTTCAAACGACACATGCTCGTAGCTGGGCAACACGAAATATTGAGAGGGCGATTCGCGTACGCAAGGACGTCACGTTCTTCACCTAGCTTCACTAGCTCCCACAGCTCCTCGTAGATTCCATATAGACCTTGGTATGCATGAAACTGCAGAAGTGCACTCTGTGAGAGAATCACGAGTAGAAACCCCTACCGGATATCCACATGTATACAGATCGTTCTTCAACTTGCTGAGCTCAGATGTTTGAAAACCTGCACGGGTCTACGCCTCAGAACATACCACGAAGCTTTCACGGGACTGAAGGTGCATCCACAAAGCACGGCAACAGACCCTGCCATTGCGCTGACCTGTCAGGAGGCTTACTTATCAAAACGAAACCCAGCTGCATCGATCTCACCAAGTTACGTGACACATCGTAAGCCATCAGCGAAGCTTGCCGTATTTTGGTACATCGATTCTTGTGTTCTATGAGATTTACAACCCATTTTCTCTCAAAGTCTTAAAGTAAATCCTTACCAATGTTGACTGAGCTGGGCTCTATGAGAGCTGCACGAGATGACGTGTCATAATGTGGAGCTTCCAAAGCTCGCAGTATGTCAGATTTATCCTGTCGGAGCTCCTCCACCTCTTTTGCGATTAGTTCAGTGAGATGCAATGGGATACCAGACTACAGGCAAAAATATTTTCTCGGTGAGCTGATATTGTTTAGTGCCGTGCAACCAATCACATACCATACCCAGTTGTCTCCTTGCCGTTCGACGAACTCGTTGAGTTTAGGAACAACACGTTCTCCCCATGCAGTAGCACATTCGTCCCCGCAGTTTCGCGAAGCAAAGATGAGACACTCGAGGAGACTCAGATCATCGCTAGATGACGTAAGCACCCGAGTGTGACATGACGCAGAACCGGAACAT
>NW_003201569.1:0-886 GCF_000006405.1 Perkinsus marinus ATCC 50983
AAATCTTAGCGGAGCGAAGCAACATCACTAATATTCACTCACCAGCGAACTTTTCCATCTCTGATTTCACCCCCTGTACTACAGGAACAGCCAGGAGCTGCTCATAAAGCATCTTGTACAGATCCAGAATACTATATACCAGCTCTACAGCCTACCACCGAAAAATCGAGCACGAGAAAAATCAATAAAAAAATGTTCGCTCTCCTCAGCTGAGCTCAATATACTCTTTATTACTCATACCAATTGGCAAAATATATCTACGATAAGTGTGCCGAAACTAACAATGATTTTCCGAAATTTCCTCACAATTTTCATATTCTCATCAACACACGTGGTTAACCATGTGCATATTTTACCACACTTATCAACATTCATACTAGTTTTCCCCAACCACCCACCTCTTCCTTAGTCGCGTGAGCAGTATGCCCCTCCTGCCACAAGAACTCCCTCGTCCGGATGAATGGCGTTGGCTGTTTGAACTCCCATCTAAACACACACAAAAATTTCAGGAAGGAATTGAAATTTTCACGGAATAAATTTTCCACAAATTTTCCTTTAGTCATTTGAACCTAGGAGAACTTACTACCTCACAACGTTAGTCCACTGATTCAGCTTTAGGGGCAAGTCGCGATACGAGCGAATCCAATCGGCATAGGATGGATACATAATCGTCTCACTAGTGGGGCGAATAGCTGAAGCAAACACTTCCTCTTCAACGATTATACGAACACTTCCTCTTCAACGATTATACGAACACTTCCTCTCCAACGATTATACGAACACTTCCTTACCAACGACTATACGAACACTTCCTCTAACGATTATACAAACACTTCCTTTCCAACGATTATACAATCACTTCCTCTCCAACGATTATACAAAACAC
>NW_003213771.1:0-1053 GCF_000006405.1 Perkinsus marinus ATCC 50983
TTTTTTTGGTATCACCGCGTCACCAATCACCATTGACGGTTTCTTTTTCGAAGTTTTTCCGGATTATTGCATTTTTTATATAATTGTGGGTGGCTGATTCTTGCGAAAGGACTGTTGTGATGTCCGAGTTCCCAAATTGGGAGTTTTTGGACATCACTCCTGATCTGCCGGCGGCGATCAGGATGACTGACATTTCGATATATTTTGGGTATTCGATAGCTGCCAAATCGGTCAGCGTCGAGTATTCCGGTTTATTCGAAGGATTCATGATATTGCAAAATATCATTGATTTTCATGGGGTTTTGTATTAGTACCCGCTCATTGTGGGAAAGTCGGGTGGATTTATCTTACCCGCAAATCTAATACAAGATTTGCATGATGCAGCAATAGACCAAGGTTAGTATATCAGTTGTATTTATACGACTAGTTATGCAAACCCTTTGTGTTTTTTGTTGCGACTCTTGGCGTGAACCGGAAGACCGGACCTCGCTTTCGACTATTCATCTTTGATGGATATGAGATCGCAAGGGTATCGCTTCGTGCGATATTTAGTGACCATCAGAGCACGCTACGACTTTTGATTATATCCTTGGATTTAATCGGAAGCTCGCAAGCATTGCATTGATGCAATCACCTGGTTGATCCTGCCAGTAGTCATATGCTTGTCTCAAAGATTAAGCCATGCATGTCTAAGTATAAGCTTTAAACGGCGAAACTGCGAATGGCTCATTAAAACAGTTATAGTTTATTTGGTGATCGATTACTATTTGGATAACCGTAGTAATTCTAGAGCTAATACATGCGTCAAGGCCCGACTTCGGAAGGGCTGCGTTTATTAGATACAGAACCAACCTAGGCTCCGCCTAGTCCTTGTTGGTGATTCATAATAACCCGGCGAATCGCACGGCTTGTCCGGCGATGGACCATTCAAGTTTCTGACCTATCAGCTATGGACGGTAGGGTATTGGCCTACCGTGGCGTTGACGGGTAACGGGGAAATAGGGTTCGATTCCGGAGAGGGAGCCTGAGAAACGGCTACCACATCTAAGGAAG
>NW_003203549.1:0-1010 GCF_000006405.1 Perkinsus marinus ATCC 50983
GGTGTAAAGCACTGTAGGATGGTCCACGCCAGCTCTCAGATGCCTTCCATATACTTCGGTCAACGCATCTTTAAGATATTCACATCTCGTTGTGGGAACGATCACTGTCGTAAGGATCATATTGTAGTCTCCAACACACGTCATGGCCTGACCCAGAGCACGAGATTCAATCACGCGTTTGGATATCTTGCGCTGGTAGTCTATGGCTAGACTTGACGACGATACGACTGTCGCCAACTCCCGGAGTAGATATGGTTTTTGTTGCCAGAAGTCGAGTAACATCACTCGCACTACCGAGCTATAACTGAGAGGCCAGATTCGTTGTGGTATCGGAGCTCTGGCTCGAGTCTGCCCCTGCATGAAGGGGTTCTGCAATGATTCAGTCCATCTCTTATCATAAGCCTTCGCACGCCGTTGATATTCTCGTGATAGTTGCGAATTGATATACCCTATTCCTTGAGATATGGCCCCACTCGACAAGAGGTAAGTCCTCAATAGCTCGATGAGGCTCAAGTCCAAGCCACGGCTTCTAGTCGCGATGAAAGGGAGCTCCGCCTGAATTTCGAGCGGGCAGGTTTCCAAATATGCAGGTTCCCATGCGTGCCAGCTCCGCTGACAGCGGCAGCACTCGAATCGCACCGTTACGGCAAGATAAGGCCAGGGTAATCGTATGATTAGTTTCGGTTTGGATAGTCTGCCTGGACGTATTGTATCGCATGTTTCGCAGAATGGGCATCGCCCCCCTCTGGGTGCCCATAAGTATAAATCATGCCCGAAAATGCTTCCCACGCGGGGAAAAACCTCCTTCGATATCACGCTTTTCCAGTCCGTCGCCACAATCCATTGTGACACATGCACATCCCCTCCACCTACTTGAGCCAAGGTCCTCGGCACTTCTATACTGCCATCCTCTGCGAGCCGTACGGTAGCTTTTGGTTCGAGCTTTGGGTTTGGGTGGATCTCGAGACACCGGGCTCGGCTGTTCTAGACTTCGTTCCTCATAGCCTGGT
>NW_003211101.1:0-1101 GCF_000006405.1 Perkinsus marinus ATCC 50983
TACTATCAGTGTCGCTCTTCTTCCCGATACAAACATTTTGTTGTTAACGCAACTCAATGCTTTGTATCCCGCTTGAACTAACTCTTCGGAGGTGGTTCGTTATGTGCGCTTGTGAAGGCAGGCGTATTAATTTGCAAGGCTATAATCTCGTATTGTAGCCCCTCCGAAAGGAGGCTTGCGCCTGTGAGTATCTCTCGAGGTACTCGCAAACTCGACTGTGTTGTGGTGATATCACGTGTTCCTTGATCACGCGATTCTTCTCTTCAACGCATTACGTCAAATCTATTGATAAATGCAGAGAAGTGTTTGAATCACGCGTTCAGTCTGGTCGCGAGATTATTATATATCATAACACGCTTGTCGGTTTGCACCATGGCAATATGTCATCATTAGAAGGCCTGATGTGTGTGAGATTACCCGCTGAATTTAAGCATATAAGTAAGCGGAGGAAAAGAAACTAACTAGGATTCCCTTAGTAATGGCGAATGAACAGGGATCAGCTCAGTGCCAAATCGGAATCACTTGTGGTTCTGAAATGTGGCTTGAAGGCAGTACCAGTGGCATCGCGGACGAAAGTCTCTTGGAAAAGAGCGTCATAGAGGGTGAGAATCCCGTGAGTCGTTCGCCGTTTGTCACGTACGGTCTGCGTTCTAACGAGTCGCGTTCCTTGGGATTGGAGCGTAAACGGGTGGTAAATTTCATCCAAAGCAAAATATATACTCGAGACCGATAGCACAAAAGTACCGTGAGGGAAAGGTGAAAAGAACTTTGAGAAGAGGGTTAAATAGTGCCTGAAATCGTTGAGAAGGAAGCGGATGCCGCCGTTGCATATGCTGATTGTAGGATTGCTGCTCGCTCCTGTCTTCTGCTACTCATTCACAGACCTGGTCGTGTTGAGCAGTTGTTTGGCAGATGTTAGTGGTGTTTCCTACTTTCAGTCGTCAGCATCACTGGCTGAGTGGAAATAATCCTTGGATGCTAATTGGTTCGCTATCTGTGAATTGGTTGCTTCCTTGCGATACTCACTACTCGGTCAGTGAGGAAGTGCGTTTGCTGGTCACGAGCTTTCTACTGTCATACCCTGCGCTTTTCGATCGTCGA
>NW_003212810.1:0-2816 GCF_000006405.1 Perkinsus marinus ATCC 50983
TGACACCGACAACTCCTATGTCCCGATCAACCAGAAGACGATGAGTCCTTACAAGAATATTTACACGGTCCTCGTCCAGCCTTTGACTACTTTGGATTCCCTGTCGAAGCCCTTTTTCTTACATTAGACGGAAGTGCCGACTCCTTTGAGTTCCACCGTCACCACGACCCTTACCGCGTGTTCGAGCCTCGCCCTTGTCCATTGGTTAGTATTATTCCCCACGCCGATGTCGACATGCATGTCTCTTAACCCCACAAGGTGCGTGATGCTACCGGTGCTCTCAAAGACCTCGGTTGGATTGACGACTTCGACTTGGCCCCAAATACTGACCCTCGCCGCTTTTACTAGTCATGTTATCGGGTCCCCTGATCAAGGTGTTGGTGTCCTTAGAAGGCCTTCATCTATTACTGCGGCTGAAGCTGTTCTATCGAGGTACACGATGATGCTGAGTCGTGGCACTGTTACTCAATGTGACGGTACATTCGGAATGTAACATTCCCTATGCCCTTGGGATGGAGTTTCGATCGCTCCCTGATTAAGCCCTTCGAGAATGAGGACGACGAATGGTTTGACCAGTACCCTACTCAAGCATGCTACGACAATGCCCTTGGCAGCTCCTTTCGTGTTGCCCATGCTCGGAACCTACGCCTCTACGAAGGTAATCGTAACCCACTAGAACTAGCTCGAGAGTATAAGCCCTTACGGTGAAATGGTCGGTCGGCCGGTTGGTTAGTTGGTTGGTTTGGTTCGCGGATGGAGATGATAGACTTGATGGATCGGTTGAGTCCCTTTTTATTATTGCCCTTTTATCTGCTCTGACTATTGACTGATATACTTATCTCTTATCCTCTTAGCGTGATCCAGACTAAGAGGGGGGGAGTGTAGGGATCGCGCCCTACGCGCTCGCCCTTGTAATCGTTATCGTCTGATCACTTATATTCGCTCGCCATCGATCGCGCTATGCACGTATGCGCACTGTGTGATCATGAACTAAGGATAAGTAGAGTTACAACCCCCTTTTGATCCTTCTCACTCGGCTGCCCTTCCACGAAGGTCTGCCCTTGTTGTGAAGTTCGACTACGCTATCCACTGAAGTCTGGCTACTAGTTGTGTTGCCCAGTAACAGGCACAACATTCTGTTAGGGTTCTGCCAGACTGGACTGAACTCTGCGCCATTAAGGTCTCAAAGAATGAAAATCTAAGTGCCTTATGATCTCTTATATAAAGTTGAACCTCTTAAACCAAACTGATCGTCGTAAAACTTAGGCTGTTCTGCCAAAAGCGAGATCGAGAATATTAAAGGCGTCGATGATCAATAGCATGTGCGCGCGTGCGACGAGCATCCCCTGCACGCATACGCTGTCTAAAGGCGCCTATCCAGAGGGTGCTCTGACATGCCCCCCGGATGCTCGGTAATACGGGCGCACATTACAATAGTGAACCTCCTTGATCTTATCATCCGTCACATCTTCGGGCTTGATTGACGCCTTCACCAAACGAAGGGTAACCGCCCCGATCACACCACACACTCTATATATCTCTTGACCATAACTTCCTCCACCTAGAGGATTGGGGGAAAAAATCAACACCTCCGAACCAACAGGAGGTGGGCCGCGAGGCCTCCTCCCTAGATGTTGCGACCGCAGCTCGGCTTCGGCCGCCCTAGCTTCGTTGACAATACGATCTATCTCGTCTCGAACCTCTTCCCTAGAGGTCGCTTCTTCCGAGCCAGCCGGATGAACTGCTCCTTCGTCCGCAGGAATTACTGCATTCTCCACCGAGAAACGACGACGCCTCGCGAAGAAGATCTCATGGGGTGAGAGAGCAATACCAGAGAGAGGTTTGTTATTCAAGCGGGATATAGCTCTACCGAGCTGAGTAGGCCAACTCCTCTTGGAGGCAACTTGGCGAGCCACAAACTTTACTGCGGCGACCGCCCGCTCGACGATCCCATTCGAGAAAGGGGAGTATGGCGGCAGTAGCTTGTGAGCAATGGCGCGGGATTGCACGAAGTCAGCGAACGGCTTCGAACGTACCACAAGGAAGACGGTCACTTCGCCGTACGCAAGACCCTCGACAAGCTCAAGTTGCATGCCTATTGGCCCGGGATGGGCACAGACCTCCTCAACCACGAGAAGACATGCCCTAGATGTACCCAGGTCAAGGCAACGGTACCTCGAGCCCCCTTAGGAGTTATGCCTATCGGCAAACCCTGGGACTTAATTGCTATCGACCACTTGAAGGTGCCCCCCAATGCCGTTAATATTCGTTCACTATTGGTTGTCCAAGATTATTTCACACGGTGGGCTACTGCCATACCGGTGAAGTCCGAGGATACCACAGAAGTGGTTAGAGCCCTGTTAGATCTTTTTAGCATCTTCGGGCCCCCTGGTCGTGTGCATAGTGACCAAGGCCATGCGTTTGAGTCGAATGCCCTTAGGATTGTCCTTGAGCGTTTAGGAGTTGAGAAAAGCCATACCACACCGTATCACCCCTCGGGTGACGGCTTGGTTGAGCGCTTTAACCGATCATTGATTGGCCTCCTCCGGACTCATGTGACCGACTCTCACCAATGGCCTATGTACCTTCCTTCTTTATTGTGGCACTACAACAGTTCTGTTCACTCAGCGACTAGGTTCGCCCCGTTCACATTAATGTTCGGTCGTGAACCGAAGTCTGTCTTTTTGCCATCGTTGCAGGCCCTTGATCAGTTCTCCTTCGACCCATTTGGGTATAACGAGTACGTCAAGGCCCTCTCAATCCACCTCGAGGATCTTGTTGACCTCGCCCACGCCTCCGCCTCTGCTGCAGCCCAA
>NW_003201452.1:0-1570 GCF_000006405.1 Perkinsus marinus ATCC 50983
TGTTTGCCAGATTTGATAAGTATGTAGTCATTATGTTTAAGTGTGTATTGGTAAGTCTTGGTGTCGCTATTGGCCGGTTTTACCACGCAAAAGATTAAATTTTCCTTCATTTACGTGCCGAATCCAATAGCATGCCGAATTTCACACAAATCAGTTCTCCGTGATACAAATCTGACCTGTGCTTGCGCCCCAAATGGTTTAACTTGTACTTGCGTAACGCATAAGGCTATTAGTAAAATCTCATCTCACTGTATCTGACGAGTCATCCCATTCATTGTCGATCTTGAGGAACGTACTTTCCTTAGCGCGGAGGGCAGTTCAGCTTTGTAAGCTATGGAATAGGTTTTTGTATCGTTCATGGCATCGCATACTATGCGACGCATATTATACCCTTAATGCCGTTTCTGGGTGCTGTGCGGAGTTACGCTACTTTTCAGAAATGAGTTATGGGGCTGCACAGTGTAACTGATGCACTATTGAAACTGCAACTCGAAATTGATCTCCTCATCGGTGCGTGTCGCACCCAGGTCATACGAAGCACCGAACCACTGGGTCGCTTTCAGCAAACCGTAAATCCAGGTTGGTCGTGTAAAACAGAATATCGATTTGCTGTGAGTAATCCATTGAAAACGATTTGTATCCCTCAGAAATTTCCATCCCCGACGGGGATTCCCCGTAGGGGCCCTACGGTAGGGCTATTCTTTTCGGGGCAGTTTCCGTTTGTAGGGCCCGATATGGACAACCCTACTCGGCCTTATACCGAGAGACTCGGATCCTACCTATTGTTAGACATTCTCAGCTCTAATGGAAGACCGCTAAGTCGGCACCACTGACCGGAGTGTGTTGTCACGGTCTGTCTATAACAGCCATCTCCTTGTGGTTCGATATGTCTGTGTTGTAGAAGCTGGCGGCCACAGGGACGAGCACCACAAGAGAAGGATGGTAGAAAGACTTCTTAATACCATAGAGACTATAGCGTAACGAACTAGCTATGCACGTAAAGAGTACGAACAGCGCAACTACCAAATACTCTGAGCATACGTGCTAAAAAAGACTGATATCATCCAGAACATCTCGCCCCCCTCGTTCGTCACTTAAGGCTGAGGCTCGATAGGGTATCCGTCTTTATCGAAACTACGTTCACGGGGATCACCACCGGGAACAAAACGTACTGGGGGTGACGATCTCTTGGTCCAATAGCAGTAAAAGGACCATGACCCTCAATGCCATCATCAGATAATGCATGTGGACTCTCGGCAACTTCAGGGATACCATTATCCTGATCAGCAAGTTGCTCGTGTACATCCTCTATAGGATTATAGGAGACCACGGACAGAGTATCGTCGGAACTTAAGTAAAAGGGGTGGTCATCACTCATCGAACTGTCTTCTTGTCGACAATCAGCATCTTCCGCTTTTGGAATAAGTCTGTCATTAGTGACTACCAGTTCACCTCGACCGGGATCATCAACACTACGTACTCGTGAAGCAAATGGGATAGTAGTGGCTATCTTATAGACACCGGATAGAAATCTCGCTCCTGCTCGACGTTGTTCTGTGGGCTTCAGACC
>NW_003203333.1:0-2042 GCF_000006405.1 Perkinsus marinus ATCC 50983
CACTCGGAATCTCCACCTTAGGAGGGTGGCGCCTTATCCATTGGGTCAGCGGGGCGATGATTCAACTTCCGATCATGTTGATGTCTGTGACTGTTCCGCCGATTATATGAGTGATTACTCTACCTCTCGAAAATTCCTTGATGAAAATTTTGCGAAAGTTCAAAGGGCACGCCCGGATTTGAACCGAGGACCTGCTGATCTGCAGTCAGCCGCTCTACCACTGAGCTACACACCCATGCACAGAATTCGACTAGTCCTCCATTTGACCTATTGTCATTCAAAATTTCACTCCTCACTGTGTCGTTTACAGCCAGCTCAATCGAGTCGTCCTCTAATGATTCTCACTAAACTTATTTATCCTACCCGAGGATCGAACTCGGAATCTCCACCTTAGGAGGGTTGCGCCTTATCCATTGGGCCAGCAGGGCGATGATTCAACTTCCGATCATGTTGATGTCTGTGACTGTTCCGCCGATTACATGAGTGATTACTCTACCTCTCGAAAATTCCTTGATGAAAATTTTGCGAAAGTTCAAAGGGCACGCCCGGATTTGAACCGAGGACCTGCTGATCTGCAGTCAGCCGCTCTACCACTGAGCTACACACCCATGCACACAATTTGACTAGTCCTCCATTTGACCTATTTTCATTCAAAATTGCACTCCTCACTGTGTCGTTTACAGCCAGCTCAATCGAGTCGTCCTCTAATGATTCTCACTAAACTTATTTACCCTACCCGAGGATCGCACTCGGAATCTCCACCTTAGGAGGGTGGCGCCTTATCCATTGGGCCAGCAGGGCGATGATTCAACTTCGGATCATGTTGATGTCTGTGACTGTTTCGCCGATTACATGAGTGATTACTCTACCTCTCGAAAATTCCTTGATGGAAATTTTGCGAAGGTTCAAAGGGCACGCCCGGATTTGAACCGAGGACCTGCTGATCTGCAGTCAGCCGCTCTACCACTAAGCTACACACCCATACACACAATTGGACTAGTCCTCCATTTGACCTATTTTCATTCAAAATTTTACTCCTCACTGTGTCGTTTACAGCCAGCTCAATCGAGTCGTCCTCTAATGATTCTCACTAAACTTATCTACCCTACCCGAGGATCGAACTCGGAATCTCCACCTTAGGAGGGTGGCGCCTTATCCATTGGGCCAGCAGGGCGATGATTCCACTTCGGATCATGTTGATGTCTGTGACTGTTTCGTCGATTACATGAGTGATTACTCTACCTCTCGAAAGTGATGAATACGAATCACGTCATGCCGTTCGCAGTTGATGGAGGTTCTGTGATGGGAGTTTTGGCAATATGTCACGGACGAGGGTGGATCTCACAAACCCATGTGGGAAGCAGTCCACGTCCGTGACGCATTCAGTGCCCGGGATAAAACACGGCTATACCAATCAGCCACCGTGCAGATCCCGGGTGAATGCCCCCGCCTCATGTTGCCAAACCTCTCCCGCGTGCATGTTCGAAGCTCCATACTTGAATGCCCACCGGGTTAATTAAGGGTGTTAGCAAGTTCACGCCTGGGTTTTATGTCAGTGATCTGATCCCTTCCGCCGTTCTCGGGTCCCCAACCCATGAAACACAGGTGTGGCCTTGTTACTAATCACTCTTAAACACAAATCCTAGTGATCCCAGAAACACCTTATCCGACCATCCGCAGACTATGCGGGCAGCGGGCCTCGATCACAATTACTCATGAGTTCGTGACTTACGGACTTATATGAAGTTCACCTCCTATCCACCTAGCCCAGAGGGCGGTGTACGTATTCTCTCACTATAGCTGCTCCGTGCCTGGCGAGCTTTTTGACCTCCTCGTCCCCATATGTATCGATCATCGCTTCGTGGCGCCACCGCGATATTCCTTTGATAATTGGCCTTGGTGCATCGGCACGCAAGTGATATACTGTCCCACTTCTACGGCAGGAATTACCAGAAAATTTCAGAGACTGCATAACGTCCACCTCGCCAATAGAGTCCGGTAGAAACTGGGCCAAGCTTTAACTTCCGCCGTAGTCTTCTTAT
>NW_003200589.1:0-5218 GCF_000006405.1 Perkinsus marinus ATCC 50983
ACGTAAGTAGGAGATCGATGAGGCAGGAGGATTCATAGTAAGAAGAAATGGAGAAAGCAAATGAGATGTCCCGCACGACTGTGCAAAGCCAACAACCGCAAACATGCTGGAATCGATTGGAATGACAGACATCGTTGGCCTCGGAGATGAAGTTCGGGATTCTATAACGGATTGAAATTGAGAGTATCCATCACCGATCACTCAGCACGTAGATAGTAATGTCGACAAAAAATGGGCACGGTAGTCGAAACCAGTGTCGCGGACTCACGTGACGCCATGAATATGCGCATGCGTGCAGTCACGGCCCCTCATCGTGTCTCCGAGATGTCGAAACACCAGCTCCTAGGTGTCTCCTGAGTATCATGCATATCCCCGCGTCTCTGAGTACATGCCCTATTTTCAGATCTTTGGGTCATTTTAATACTCAATGATTTTTGATCAGCATACGGTCACGACCGGAAGCTGCTTCAGCGATGACTGGCCTATCCCGTCATGCTGCAGTGACTCCACCATTTCGGTCTCCGAGCAAGAGGGCGCCTTCAAGATCAAGCCGACCGTCGCATGCATGCCTCGGCAATCAGACATGCACACTTCGAATGCGGGGGCGTTTGTATTGGTACAAGGAGTGGTAGTTGGTGTAGACCACCACGTTCTCCCTAAGAGTGTCGCCCCTTACCTCCGCATCACCAGGCAGGGATTTGTACCTCTTCAAATACTCCCACCGGACGTAACTGTTGATCATAAGTTCCTCGATAAACTCGTTGACGTGTCTAAATCATGTGGGCTCACTATCAAGGAAGCATCACCCCTCAGCTGTCCACGGCTAGTATATCCCAAGCTTGGTAATCGAGGCCGCGCGCAACTCCGGGGAATGATAGCCGCTGCTGCGAGGGGATACTCTCAAGAGTGGAAGCTGTCAAGAGGGATCGGAGGTTTGAAGACGGCCAGGGTCAAGGATCTCATACGCATGGCTGATGTACTCGGTCTGAGTGAGTATATAGACGCGATTGCATTATCGTAGCGTCATGTATCATAGTTCTACTAGAACTAATAGTAGATAGGTCGGAGAAACGTAGACTCTGTGAAGATATTATATTTGGTGTCTTGGGTGATACTACTACTAGTACTTTCAATTTTTGCGTTGTCGTCGAGTGTGTACTAATCTGGCCCCTACTTCTGTAGCGCCACATTCGTCACCAGCGACTTCGTCCATAATTGCCTATTATTCATCGTCGTTTATTATTGCCAATTATTTATTTGCTTGGTAGAAGCTGTGAAGTATTTTCAGCTGAGTAATGTATCGAGTTCAGTTGGTCGATCACAGCGCGAACTCGTCATCAGAATCCGAACCAGACACATTGGCTCCTTGTGCGGGAGGGGGAGGGCGCCTCAGTCTAACACTACTGACGGAAATCTACAGAGCTTACTCAAAGGATAGACAGATTCCATCTAATAGAGCACAATAAGTGGGGGCCGCCCTGTATACCTCTTTCTCTGGTTATTGGTCGCTACCCACCGAGGTTACCCATGCCAACGAGGATTGCTACCTCAACATACTGAAAACGAGTATGAGAAGTGCCACTGTGCTTTTGTAGTCTTCCCTAGGGACGGAGGCACAGGCCTCCAATTGTCAGTATTAGCTTGGCCACGGAGCTTTGTCCTTGCCCCACGCTATAGACCGACCTAGGAAGAGGAGCAGCGGTATTGTCATTATATAACCCTCGCCGTTGACCCTCGCCACACTACACTCGTTTGGGATATGTCCTGTTCAAGGACGTACTAGACACCACCAACAGCAGCGTTACAGAGAGCTCTAGTGTGAGAGTCGGCAGGGCTAAGGGTGAATGTACATGACATGCCTCGAACAGGTCCGGACAATTGCCCACTTTTCGCAGTTGCTTTAGAAGCTATGCGATTAACACTATATCCCACGTCCCCTAAGCTGTTTCCTGATGCCCTTACAACCAAGGCTTTCTATGTCCTGCTGATTCATGAATTCCTCATACAGCTCCAGTTGCCTAGTTTCATAAGCAGCGATAACCGATATCAGTCCGATATGTTACTTACCTTCAATATACCTTCACCCTAACGACGTTCTTCTACTTTTTCGGCACTTGTTTATCAGCTAGATGTTTGAGTGCCTAGAGTGTGACGATCTGATGATCTTGCAAGCAGAGGTTATAACTTCGCCAGAAATAATGAGACCAGATATCCAGTTCTTGAATTCGAGCTCTCACTTGAGAAGAACGCATGTTGGTATGACTGCCCAACGACGAATTGCTGTGGAGCGAGAAACGCGGATCATGAACGAGAGCGTGCGGGATTCACATAACCCAGGCGACCAACATACGTGTAATCAATCAAAACTTGATTGCCACCACTTTCCGAGATTTCACCACACCGCATGGTTACCCTATCTCGGAATAATACTCTGCGACTTAACTACGGCTTTCAATACTTCTCTACATCTCTTGATAGTGTACACTGCAGCTATCAAGGCATCGAAAGCTCTACACAGATACTCATCTAGAGATATCTTTCGTATATCCCAAAAGTATTAGTTGTTACCATCACTTCGAACATGAGGTACTGCAGAGCACTGTGTTGAGCGAGCAGCCCTACTCACTACTAGGAACACTACACCATTTTATTCCAGTGGAAATGATATCCGCTCACCACGCAATTAGGTTCATCGATACCAGCAATTTGGTAATAGGATTGGACACCGTTTACTTCTTGCTGACCTTGGCCTTCTTGTCGGACTTCTGAGCAGCCTTACGGGCCTTCTCAGCGAGAGCGGCAGTGACGAGCTTCTGCTCCTCGAGGAGGAAAGCACGAATGATACGCTGCCTCACGCACTTGCCACAGATGGAGCCACCATAGGCACGAGAAACGTGACGTTCACGCTGCTTCAGCTGAGAGTACTTGAAGGGTCTAAGGCACTTGACCTGAAGAAACAACAATTAATGGCTAAGATTGATAGGAAAATTGAGTTGGAAACGAATGCATGTCGAGCTGCACTCCCAAGAACGACAACTGGAAGCCAATACTGCAACCCTCTATTACACCATTGATCTTGCCCTTGCAGTCTCCACAACGGGGACCAGTAGCGGTCTTGGTAATCTTATGGTAGACCAAGTTTCCACCAGGGGTCTTGACAAGCTTCTGCTTGTTAGACTTGGTGTTGAAGTTGACCTTGCGGCGGTATGTAAGGCGTTGAACCATCTAACAATAACAACAACGTAGTCACCAATACGACCGAAATTAATCAAGGAATAACATACGAGCCACGAGCGCCAGTCAACGAGTGTCTTATCGTGTACTCATATGCTATCGTCACACCAGCCTGTATTCCCACCATACTACCTTCGATGCGGGACGTTTCCACCTAGAGTGCACCAGAGGCCTACCAACCGTCCAAATCGATTAATTCGCCAAGAGAGCTACCAATGCTAAGGAAGTGCAAGACGTGCAAGTGATTCTATCTCACTAGAAATTCTAGAAATCTAGAAAACTGTATGTCCCCATGGTATTTGAGGGGGTTGGTGAATCTTATAAGGTGTAAGCTCCATCATTCGGTATAGTATCGACCCTACCACCATCTCGCTTGGATTATATCCATTGGTGAGTCTATTATGATGATCATCGTCACCCTCGTGTCCTTATGGGTAGACCCTACCACACTGAACGCAATCCTAATTCAATGGTAGATATATACACAGATGTACTATTGAACAGAGAAGTATCACGGGGTCAATCAGGGAGATTATGGATATGGACGTCGATTGGTACGACACCCTTCGTTATCAAGCCCTCTGGCCGATACATCAGTCCGCTACAGTATCCCACCAATCAGCAACTTCAGCGATACCTTTAACACTTCATCCGTTACCTTATGCCAGGTGTAGAGGAGTCGAGCAACGGTGTTCTCATGGTAAACGGCACTTGTGATGCTAGACTAGCCGGATGGCCTATCGGGCAGGTCGTAGGAGACCTCAAGAGAGGATTAGGCGATCATATCTAACAATGAATCGATACCATCACGCCTCATTACTCTAGATGGCTATCTCAAACAACTCGGTAGACCATGGCCTCGGACCATATGACGGCATCACCCTCCAGTGTGCGAGGCTACCTCCTATGATAGGAGTCCTATCGGAAGTACTGTATCCAATGGCCAGCTATGTAGTGAAGTCCCTTTACGGTTGAAGCTGGAGTTCCAGGGTTGTGGAGGAATGAAGCGCGGTTAGAGGGGTTGGCGGCCCTAGAACAATTGGATCTGGACATGGCTATGGATCCAGGTCTTACTGTCCTCTCGGCATTTGAGCGTTCAGAGATTTTGCCTGCTATGATCAGCTAAGTTGGAAAATTACTAAGATCAAGCGATGGAGTACTCACAGACTCTAATATATAACCTGCGAGGTATTCAACGGGCCGGTTGGATCTCATCAGTTCATGGAAGACCTAGACGTATGCTAGTGCCTCTTCAAACTGCTAGTTGTATGCCAATAACGAGGAGACTACCATGCTACGGTTAGTGTGCGCTACAAACTTACCCAAGGTGCACAATGCTAAGTTACGACTAGCTAACGGTATCCTCTTAACAGTAAATTGAATATCAGAACATAAGAAGATATAGGATTGCAGCGTAAGCACTATGACGATAGCTGTAATGCACCGGCATGCATATGGATTGGGCTACTAGACATGGATTCTCAATGGTTAGGATAGCAGCTCGATTAGCTAGGGAACTGAATAGCTATAGGTTCATTCACCGTGACGATCATTGATGAATTACCGATCATGTCATTCTGAATATATACCCTTGTTGCGTTGACTATAATTGAGGGAGATACTAGACGGTGCCAGTGGTATCTGTTGGATGGACCCGTCCCGTGCCGCAGCAGCAGCACAACAGTATGCAGCTCAGCAACAACAGGTACTATGCATACACTAGAGTAACACTCTGCTCCATAGCTGTATGCTTGCCCTCAGGCAGCACATATGGTAGCAGCAGCTCAGCAACAGCAACAACAACAGCAACAAGCCGCGCTGGTAGCCGCAAATAAGTCCCGATTAGCGGCTATACTACAACAGGCTACATCTGGTGGGCAACCATTAACCACTGCTCAGATGCAAGGGTAATACAACATTGTGTAATGTTCATATACCTGTAATATCTCTATTAATAGACTTATCGCGAGGGTACAACAACAAC
>NW_003216239.1:0-1120 GCF_000006405.1 Perkinsus marinus ATCC 50983
AGATGGGGTCGGTCTCTACTATCCAGCGCAATCCAGTACGCAATAACGCGAGATGAAACAAGTTTGGTTCATCGAGGCTCGATGATCTAGCTGGGTGAGTTGAGTCGCTCAAGTCAACACTCAAGTCGAGTGTTGATCTTTTCTGAACTGAATAGTACAGACTGTACTGTACAGTAACTGTACTACAGTTGTTATATACATTTGCCACTTCACTCTCCCAACGCAACACGAACCATGGAGACGGAAGCTTTCGTGATCGTCGACGGTTACTTGTAGATCCGCTAACAATGCCAACGAGTCACGGAAAGAAAGAAGAGCCATTCGTAACCAATAAAGCCTGTAATAGCCGCTAAGCTGGCGAGTCACAGACCGTAGGCTCAACAGTTTGGTCATAGACCTTGTAATAAGGGTCGGGAAAGAGTAGAGATATCAATGGCTATCAGCATGGTTGATATCGAATATTGGTGAGATCTGATCTCAACTAGACGTCATGTCTTCTGACATACGACATGTCGGCTTTATCGTAGGCTTTGGCCCTATCGTAGGCGCTGGCCCTATCGTAGGCGCACCACCACATTTACAGGAGATATGAGTACCCTGGCAAACATCTCCACCGGGACTAGGTTGGTAAGCAGCCTTGCAATAGGAGCCGGGATTACCAGTTCGCTTCCGACAAAAAGCATCACCATCAGCACATGGAGTGGGCGGTGGTGGTGGCGGTGGTGGTGGCGGTGGTGGTGGCGGTGGTGGTGGCGGTGGTGGTGGCGGTGGTGGTGGCGGTGGTGGCGGTGGCGGAGGCCTGGTGCAAGAGCAGGGGGTGTCAGTTCCCTGGCAGACTCTGTGACCTTGATAGAACTTGCAGTACGAACCGGGATGCTCACGCCGACACTGAGCATCCCCTGTGGGACAAGAGGACGGCCCACGAACCAAAACGGCCAGGCAGGAGTACAGACCAACAATGAAGCGCATGATTGCGTTGAACAGCTGGAGAGAGATTCAGGAGTGACACGAGTCCATCATCAGGTCGCACCTGCGTGATTGCGTGAATGGTTTGGGCGCGCTCATTCAGGGGCCCCCACCCCTGGCGCGCGCTGATGCCATCATGGCATATGTTGAAGCT
>NW_003205003.1:0-1455 GCF_000006405.1 Perkinsus marinus ATCC 50983
CTTGAAGCCGCTACCCCAGATGTGGGTGGCGGCCTCCAGTAATGGCCCGACGAGACGGCAGCCCTGAGGGCTGCCTTGAACATAATTCGAGCTGCATTCTGATAATGAAGTTCACGTAGATTTTGATAACCAATGGTGTACAATTGCCCCAAAAATGAAGTTTATATCTTTCAACTCTTGCAAATCATTCGCAGCTCTCGAGGATCTGCGATCAAAAGTAGACCTCCGGGATACATTAATGCTTCTACAGGAGCCGCCATGGGCTCTGAGAGACCACTGGGCCGGCTTTACCGTAATCAGGTCCTTAGGTAAAGGCAGCGGAGCTCAGGAATCGCGACCACGAGCTGCGATACTGGTGCCACCCGAGACTCCCGTTAAGACTATAGTCAGTGGTGTTGACTTCGTAGCCCTCGATGTCCTCCTCGGGGACAGATAGCTTACATGCATTTCGATCTACATCCCAGTGGATACGGAGCCGGCGGAAATTTTAGAACGGGTATCACAAGAGGTCCTCCTCTCCTGTAGATCCGAAGGTATCGTAACAGGGGCTGATACCAACTCGGCCTCTGCTCTATGGCACTCTAAGACTAGCCAGGTGCCGTCTCGCATGCGCGGCAGAGGAGAGACGGTCGAACTCTTCCTCAGCAAATTTGATCTGGAGGTTATCAATGGTAACAAAGAGACTCCATCCTTTCAGAACGCGCGCGGGGACGTGAGTTGGATAGACGCGGCGTGCGTCTCAGCCAATATCCGCTCGTCCCCTGCCATAACCCTTTCTAGCTCTGTGTCAGACCACTGTCCCCTCCTGTGGGAGGTACACTGGGGAGATGACCCACTGGCCGCCAACCGCAAATTCTGTGGTGGGCGCCTCCGTCGGCAACGACGTTATGCTAGCAACACGGACTGGCCCAAGTTTGAAGATGAAGTACATAGAATGGGACCATCGTTGGAACCAGTATCAATCAACGAAGTCGAAGTGCTCGCGGTACGGCTTCAAGCAGTGGTAGCGAGAGCGGTGCGAGTAGCCACACCGGTGTATACTCGGAAGCGTAAAAGGGACAACAGCGCTCAGTGGTGGTCTTCGGAGCTATCACGCCTGAGGCGAGATTGCTCTAGAAAGCAGGCTGCTCTATGCAAAGCCCGGCGCCAAGGTGAGCTCAGCATCGAGGCTCTCGCCGAAGCATCAAGGATAGCTAGGAGACGCTACACTCATGCAATCAAGAAAGCCAAAAGTAAGAGCTTCAGGGACTGGGTTAGCCGCCTTGGGGACAATCGGGCCTTGAAGTCCCTTATGGAGGAGGCGCCCATCGACGTCGAATCGGTCGACGCCGAAGAGGCAGCATCCGCATTTTTCGGAGACACCGTCTCGCCCAGGGTATACATTCCCAGTACTCGGGTCTCTCTCGAAGATATGGGAGGACCGATCACCCGAGAGGAGCTTGAAAGTGCTATAGC
>NW_003212872.1:0-1086 GCF_000006405.1 Perkinsus marinus ATCC 50983
ACGATATTATGAGGTGGAATCACCTTCATGGCTTGTTCAGAACAGCGGCCAAAGAAGGACAAGAAACAGGTAGGAGTTGTGCTATATGTCGTTATTTGAATGCTCAATTGTATGCATTCAGCTTGCACTCGACGGTATATTGTTTCTACTCGAAGTCCTCATACCGGACCTACCGAAAGACCTGAGTAAGACTCGTACATAGTCTCTCACTGTCTATGCTCTCTCTGTGGGTGTAGGGTCCCGTGTGGAATGTACCGATGATGGCTTTTTGGAACTGCGTCAGTCTACCTTCAATGACGTTATTGGTAGAGACTCTTCCCCTGAAGGGCAGGTGAGGTGGTTCTTAGGTGGTGAATTAGGAATGTTCATACATTCTTAGGGTTGCACTGCTGTTGTGTGTTTGGTCCTTCTTGGTGATGATGAGGAATTCCCAAGGCTTGTATGTGCTAATGCTGGGGACTCTAGGTGGGTTAGATGGCAACCTGGCCGCTGTGGAGATGCGCATCAGGTGTTTTGTTGTCCGAGATGGGAAGGCATATGATCTTTCGGAGGACCATAAGCCTTCACAGGTAGTGGTGCGGAGTGACCAGTGTGGTTATGACGTCTCGTCGCTCAGCCTGTCGAGAAGGAACGCATCACCCAGGCGGGTGGGATAATACAGCAGTGTGAAGGAGGCGATAGAGTCCAAGGTGATTCGATAGGCTCTGGCGCGATAGGATATTGGAGGCGTAGGTGACCTCAACCTGTCCCGTTCACTTGGTGATCATCGATATAAGAAGGATAAGAAGCTGTATCCTGAGTGCCAGATTATTTCGGGCATGCCGGACATCAGGTAGGAGGGATAATAGGAGTGTTGGATTATGTGGTAAATCTTCAGAGTGCGTGCATTGACGAGTAAAGATACTCATATTGTACTGGGCTGTGATGGTGTGTGGGAAGTTCATACAAATGAGGGAGCTGCTGAGAAGGTGGTGGCATTCGAGCGAAAGTTGGAACAGTAGGTTTGGTGGAGCGTTGACTGGCTCAGTGCATTTTCAGGGGCTCTACTTTGGAAGTACCGCACCCACGAGCAGCACAGTGAGCACT
>NW_003214986.1:0-989 GCF_000006405.1 Perkinsus marinus ATCC 50983
CACGGTGTTCTGACGCAACGTTTTTCTTGACAAAATATCGAGCTAATATTTCCAACACAAATATACATCATCCGACATTGGTATTCGTTGTATACAAACGGTAGAAGACAAAATCATACTGAAGTTAGCAATCCAACATTACACACACGTTTTACGAGGTTGCATGAAAAACGTGGTCCGTGGGAATCGAACCTGCGTAATCTCGCATGATGGGCGGGCGCTCTACCAACTGAGCTGCACGGATCGGGCGGAGACGACTTTCAGAGACAGCACAATTGCGTGAATCTTGCTGGACTGCATCGCTCCGCTAGGTTTTTGTGACATGTATAAAAGATTTAAAATTGTCAGGCCTGGGATTCGAACTTGCGGTCATTTTAAATCGGCTCCTTGTCGAAACTGTTGTGTTACATTCTCGCAGACTAGTGCGTGCTCAACCTGTGTCGGGCTGCTACGTATGCTATTTAAACCTCAACGAAATTGAATGGCTAGGTCGCGAGAAGACGCTTTCAAAATGCCTATATACTCTAGCCGCAGGTAATGCCGGTTTGATTTTAGCGCGCGCCCGGGGCCCCCACCCCAGCGCGCGCAATTTTGTTAAGGCGATGGGTTGGGTTTCTTGGCGAAACCGGCGCGGGATCCACCAAGGGTCCGGTGCGAGAAGATATGAGGACGCTAGGTGAAAAATGAGAGTCACAAGCGTGCTGCTTCGCAACATGGCACTGCCGTGATAGCAATTAACTCGTGATGCACATTTCAATCGTAAAGGCCTATGGAGCAGTACTTCGCATATGATGAAAAAAACGGACGAAGAGGAAAAACAAATAAAGACATTACTGCTGCTGGGGCGGTTCGGCCAGAGAATCTGTCCGAACCGCCAAGTGAGTGTAAAGGCTTGGTTAGCTAGAGAAAAAGTGATATTCAGATATAATAGGTCACCAACGAGACTTACTCAGTATATTGTGTTACATACTTATATCTAAAGGAAATAT
>NW_003206355.1:0-1998 GCF_000006405.1 Perkinsus marinus ATCC 50983
CGAGTCAATTTGAAAGTGTGGTTCCAACGTTAACCACATAAGAGGCTCGCGTCTCCGGGAGGCCAGACGCCCTCCAGCTTGCAAGTCACCTGTGCTCAAGCCCAGGTTTCGCTTCAACAGCGCATTAACATCGTTCCTGACCACCTGAGGAAACCTCACAATTACTCAACCGCCCGAACTCATCGCAGCAAATCGCACTTTAGTCCTAGCCCCCGAGACCCGCGAGTTCATGAATCTCATCAAATCATAACCGGCGAAGTCCCCAACTTCCACCACCTCTCCCTCATCTATGCCGAGAATCCGCTTAACGTGACTGATGAATTTCAGAATGCAAGGAGATGAATTGATCTAGTCACTACTTCACCATCCCCACCGACGTTTGTTGTTGCCCTGCATTATTCCACAACTGCTCGATGGCACCCCGAGAAGGTTTCGGCTTGGAAGGTGATATGAGATCCTAAAAATTTTTCCCTAACAATCCAATTTGAGGCGCATTTTATCAAACGAATAACAAGTAACAGCCAAAGTTACTTAGCAATATATACTCACATTCATGAGGCGCGCTGACTCTGTCACATGCTATATACACTTGATTGCAAGTTTTCGAAACGCGGGAATCAAGTGCTCAATAACTGAACTATTCCCTCGCAATCTTTTCCGTTGACGCTCGCAACGATGGCATACATAACGCTGTGATGAAGTAAAATCCACAGCCTCATCGGCACACCCTGCAATATGGATTCTCATACCACACGAGTCACAATCGGCCATCGCCCCAAAGTCCCTCCCGCGATTGCAAATATGACAGCAGATTGGTTTAGGCATAGGAACCAAGTAACGAAACTGATCATGAAAAAAATTCCCATTGGAAGACAAGCAAACGTCGACGCACGGCGAGTAATGTAAAACAATATGAGTGACGACTTCGCTACGCCGTCAAACGATCAAAACGCCACGTTACTTATCGCGATTGCTGTTATGTATGAAAAGGGCAACGGACAAAAGAGCACTCGAAATACATAACCGCATGCAAACTTTATACAAAACAGCATCTGCGATTTCATAATAACACATTTTTTGTGAATAAGAGCGCAGCCGCTCTTTTGACAGTGCGATTTATTTTTGTGCTGTAATGGTTACCTGCGACTTTTAGTTGTAGAAAACCGCACTTCTGCTGTTCTGTACGCCAAACTACTATTACAGCACATCGCACTTTTTTCTGCTCTTTCTCGTGTGCTGTTTTCCATGGTAGCCCAACAAAGAGGGGGCACAAAGCGAAGCATGGAGAAGTTCGCCACGGACTCAACCGCATACCGTACGATACTAGTAACTCAATAAGCATAGGTCGGGAGAGTCGGGAAGGACTGAATATGCGACTTATCATTTCTTCAAGAGTCTTCAGATGACTTCTGTTGAAGAGTTTCAAAAGCCAGTTCATTCACATCCATCAAATACGAGACGAATATAAGACTTCATGCTGTCGAGAAGAAAAATGAATATGGACGGAAGAAAATCGTCCTGTTTCGAATAAGATGGGTTCCATCCAGTGCACATCCACAATGGAGGAGATCCACTCAGACCTTAGGTGTACCACCAAGCAGGTCATCATCTATTTCACAGTTTCCGAGGGCTATCTTGAAAAGGCCGTTGTCACCCCAGTCTTCATTCCAGGAGTTCACGACAAGCCAGTAAGCTTGTCCAGTCTCTTCACCCCAACCAATTATCTTCACAGCATGTCCACCGAGTTCTTTTCCAGAAGTATGCTTGTATACACCGGACCTGTAGGCTAGGAAATCTTCGTAAACAATGAAAGAAGCCGAAACCTGATCAAAGTTAACGCTGGGATCACAGAAGTAGATCGGTCCCACCGGGCCATCGGTCCTGATAGCATTCTTGGCATCGTTTACAGAGTATTCATACGGAACGGATTCCACCAGGAAATGACGATCACTGAGAATGATAAACTCGATTAATTTGGCCTAGCTTAGCCTTCCATTA
>NW_003204748.1:0-719 GCF_000006405.1 Perkinsus marinus ATCC 50983
TCCTGAAGAGACGAAACTGGGAATAGAATTTTTCAAAATGTGAGCATTCTGCGAGAGTTTTTCAATACTTGATGGGTATCAGTGCTGATGCGGCGTGATGTTTCAATAAACCAAATGACAGCGTGTCCGAGTGGTTAAGGAGGTGGACTAGAAATCCACTGGGCTCTGCCCGCGCAGGTTCGAATCCTGCCGCTGTCGTCAATCGTATAGGCACACGATTCAACATTATTCCCCTACTGTTCGAGTCCCTAGGAGGCCACATAGAAGATGCAGATGAATAACTCACTCGTAATAGTTGTTGTTGGAGTAGTGGTGGTCGGTAGCGGCGTAGTGATAGTCTTTTGAGTATCTACAAAACTAATATCAGAACAGCCCGATTCCCTAGGGATAAATGGAGACATGTGGAATTCCGCGATGACTATGGTATTTCCAAAGGCTATTCTATTGGAGCCCAGTGTAAGCGCTTCTCTAACGGCATACTCCTTACATGTATTAGGATCACATATAGCTTTCTTCGTATACTCCAGCGATTGTCCGGGGGTAAATCCCAGCTGTTTGAAATATTCAACACACCACTCCTTGCCATGTGCCCCGGGAACCGCGAGGTTGTTCGGAATATGGCTCTTATGCCGGAAGGAATTCTTCCCGGGGGCATCACAATTATTCAACGAATACTGGCCGGGTTTGATCATCAACTTGATGGTCTCTGTAGTTCCCAA
>NW_003216718.1:0-2572 GCF_000006405.1 Perkinsus marinus ATCC 50983
CAAGCGTCCTAATGTTAGGATTTTAACCCATTAGGATGCAATTTAAGGATAAATGGCGTTCACAAGGGCCCTTTCCTTAGATTGGGTTAGGACTTTAGGACATTAGGATCCTTACCGTTAGGATTTAGGACATTAGGATGGCTTTATCCTTAAAAACAGGCTGTTAGGACGTTCGGCTTTCACAAGCTATATTTTCAAGGGAATTTTCATCCTAATGGTAAAATACCTCGGGGGGGAGGGGGGTACTTTACCGACAATCCTAACGTTAAAAGTGCACAAGACGACTCGCTACGTTCCGCCAAACAGTCGTTGTAGCGATCGCTTCGCTCCGCTAGGCAGTTTCATATTGTCTTGTTGAAACAACTGAAACGGCTAGGCGTCGAATTCGTTCTCTTTTGCAGTTCTATGATCATATTGCTTTGTTACACTCGCTACTTTCGTCCTTGTCGATCCCATTAGTCGTTCCTTAGACATAGGTTGGCTTAGTAAGCACAAGCCTTTGGGACACTAGTGCTTGTAAGACGACCGTAGCCATCTTGGCTCAAGATCGTAGTTGGGTTCTTCTCCCCCTTCCCTTATTGATTCTTCAACCCTTCTACCCCCAAGGGAAACTTAGCGATCTGTCTGCAGAAATGCCCGGTTCTTGTGTTAACAACCAGGTTGGTAATCAGCCAGCTCCGCTACATCGTTGGTTCGAAACTCCGCAAATACATTTTTAAATTAATTTGTAACTTGAACAAAAATCTTACATCTATTAACAAAACTCTTTACCAATTTCGATACTTATCTGGAGCTTATAAACTTTGTATGAACTCCCTACAACTGCTCATCTTCGGTAGAGTCAAGCCTTTTTTTACTGCCAGATCCCTCCATGCCAGAAAACGTTAAGATCCATAATGGTCCATTACCGGGTCATCCATTACGCGTATCAGTTGATAATAAAAGTGGTTTTATCTGTTGAATCTGCTGAATGACGCCTTGACGCACTATCATTGTGGTCCGTGGGTTGATGAACGGATTCGTATTTCGTTTATATCAAGTATGAAATGGTTGAGTGGTAGAGTTTGCGATTGATGTTTGACCGATCCAGGGTCGATTCATTGTTGTATAATGTTTTACGTTGTGTTTAACTGCCGTTAGGATTCCTAGTATCCTCAGTTAGCACATCCTTACGTTAGGTAAGGACGTCTTTGAGTATAGGATCCTAACGTTAGGTTAGGAAAATCTTGTGAAATAGCCTTAGTTAGGTGAGGACGTCCTAAGATTAGGATCCTATACGTAAAGACGTGCTAATCTAAGGACGCTTGTGAAATAGGCCCCAGCAAGATTCCATTGATGATGGGATGAAAGTGCACACAAGGAGGAGGACGTAAATGTATATATTAGGTAATTGGATGTCATCGACCGGTAGAACCCGGTGTCTTTGGGACCTGTAACGCTAAATCCAAGTGAACTCAGGAAGGGATCCTCACACCGGCATGGAAGGGAGTACTCTGAGGCGGTAGGTCTTGCGGAGGAAGGGTGTCGTTATCGTTCTCATTCGCAGTCCGTCGAACAAAGAGATTGTTTGAAGCAGCGAAAACACCTTCGTAATCAGATCACAGTGATCTTCCAGTCCCCACTGTGTGGTCGTCAGAAGTCGACGAAGAATTGACCCCGGGCGATACGGGTGAATAACGTAGAGTGACTCATGGACTCGAACACAGACCCACTGAAGACCAAAGCTGGCTCCAGGCCAAGATCTACAAGAACATAGATGAGGCCGAGCTTCGATTGTGGCTTACAGCAGCACTACCCGAGATTTGTGTTTCCTCAGCCGCAGGAGACAAGCAAATGTCGTATCCAGCAGCTTATTAATGTTCCGCGACTGACAAACGGCGCGACATTCGTGGATACCTGGACAACTAGCACAGTGTTAAAGTATTTGTACAGCTCTAAAGTATGCAATCTACACAGCTGAAAACACATAGAGGACATGTGCCAGGTAAATCTCAATGTTGAGACCTACGAAGCAGCTAGTCGAGAACCTCCACGAGCTGCTATGCTTGACTCGGAATACAGGATGGCTTTTCAACGGCATTGATGCCACTAACGTCGCAGAGATACAGTAACAAATCCATGCAGAAGGGTGTTGGATGGACTCCTGCAGCAAAAAAAAGTGGAGACGGTGTACATGTAATGTCTGAGCAGACCGTCGGTAAATGCGTAGGCTGGTCTCGTGAGATAAAACAGGCCGACAGTGCGTAGTAATTGATACCTAGATGTGCACGTAGACGTGAGGCATCGCACGTTTCCACAGAACTTGTGTGAGACACAAATCTTGCGGTTTCACAGGGGTGGCAAAGTTTTATCTTCTCATTCTCGTCAGTCCTGAGCGGGGCACGTCCATTCGCTATCTCTCGGCTCGCACGTGTCTCCTCAGCTCCACATCGTGCTGAAAATCTCCCGCATGGTCGTCCATGAAGACATCACCTTTGTTGAGCAGACGATGTCAACCTCTGAAATGCTGGAGATCGTCTGTAGAAATCTCTCCAGTGCCATCGCCTGCTTTCTATTGTTGGTGACAGTCTTT
>NW_003204156.1:0-979 GCF_000006405.1 Perkinsus marinus ATCC 50983
AGGTGAGTTGTCTATCTGAGAGAAGCAGTTATTTGTCCCGGAAGGCGGCGTATCTTACTTTTTCATCGGGCGTGTGGTGTAGAGGTATCACGTCTGCTTCGCATGCAGAAGGTCCCGAGTTCAATTCTCGGCACGTCCATAACGTAGGGTGAATTGTCTATGTGAGAGAAGCAGTTACTTGTCCCGGAAGGCGGCGTAACTTACTTTTTCACCGGGCGTGTGATGTAGAGGTATCACGTCTGCTTTGCATGCAGAAGGTCCCAAGTTCAATTCTCGGCACGTCCATAGCTTAAGGTGAGTTGTCTATCTGAGAGACGCAGTTATTTGTCCCGGAAGGCGGCGTAACTCACTTTTTCATCGGGCGTGTGGTGTAGAGGTATCACGTCTGCTTTGCATGCAGAAGGCCCCGAGTTCAATTTTCGGCACGTCCATAGCTTAAGGTGAGTTGTCTATCTGAGAGAAGCAGTTATTCGTCCCGGAAGGCGGCGTACCGTATTTTTTTATTGGGCGTGTGGTGTAGAGGTATCACGTCTGCTTCGCATGCAGAAGGTCCCGAGTTCAATTCTCGGCACGTCCATAGCTTAAGGTGAGTTGTCCATCTGAGAGACGCAGTTATTTGTCCCGGAAGGCGGCGTAACTCACTTTTTCATCGGGCGTGTGGTGTAGAGGTATCATGTCTGCTTTGCATGCAGAAGGCCCCGAGTTCAATTCTCGGCACGTCCATAGCTTAAGGTGAGTTGTCTACCTGAGAGAAGCACTTATTTGTCCCGGAAGGCGGCGTAACTTACTTTTTCACCGGGCGTGTGGTGTAGAGGTATCACGTTTGCTTTGCATGCAGAAGGCCTCGAGTCCAATTCTCGGCACGTCCATAGCTTAAGGTGAGTTGTCTATCTGAGAGAAGCAGTTATTTGTCCCGGAAGGCGGCGTAACTTACTTTTTCACCGGGCGTGTGGTGTAGAGGTATCACGTTTGCTTTGCA
>NW_003210192.1:0-1053 GCF_000006405.1 Perkinsus marinus ATCC 50983
GTATGTGGGTGCCGTAACCTCGGTGAAGCTCTCCGTCGTATTGCCGAGGGTGCCAGCATGATCCGTACCAAGGGCGAGGCCGGCACTGGTAGGCAAACCTCTAACCATTGTTGACAGTATCGTAAACCTTCTACTTATAGGTAATGTTGTCGAGGCTGTCCGTCACATGCGAACTGTCAATAGGGAGATCCGCATCCTCCAAGCTCTGGAGGATGATGAGGTCTTCACCTTTGCCAAGCAGATTGGTGCTCCCCTTTCCCTTATCGAGGAGACCCGAAGTCTTGGTCGTTTGCCTGTGGTCAACTTCGCGGCTGGTGGTGTTGCCACTCCTGCTGATGCCGCTCTCTGCATGCAGCTCGGTGTTGATGGTGTATTCGTTGGCTCTGGTATCTTCAAGTCAGACAACCCGGAGAAGCGTGCTCGTGCTATCGTCCAGGCCGTTACTCATTTCAAGGACCCTAAGGTGAATACTCTACTACTCCTGCATAACGTATAGTCCTTGGAACTGTTGTTGTATAGATCGTCGCTGAGGTGTCCGAGGACCTCGGTAAGCCTATGACTGGCATCAACTGTGATGAGCTCAAGGTCCGCTTTGCCGAACGTGAGGGTGGTAACATGCCTACTACCAATGGCAAGGAGGATAAGCAAGTCATCAAGGGTAGCAACTACTGAGAGCATTAGTCAAGTCGATGTGCCTCGTCGTCGCTTCAGGTACTTCCCTTGCTGATATTGAGTAACTACTCGGCATATAGAGCTACTCAATGTTAGTTATCGTTTGGTATTAACATCCTCTATCACTACTTATGAAGGTCTCCAACTAAACTTTGAAGGTGCTGTTTCTTGGGTATTCTACATAGCTCACATATTTGGTTTAGTTGTAATATTCAGTCCTTGGATATAATCAGGAGCAGCAACTTGTAGTGTTCCGTATTGACTATCTCGGAACACAATCATTCCATCCTCATCACTCCTATGGGGTAGAGTGTATATAATCTTAAGAAGGGACTGGTTCTCGACTCTGCTGTTAACAGCGGCCACTCAAGCTCTGTGGTT
>NW_003210785.1:0-1282 GCF_000006405.1 Perkinsus marinus ATCC 50983
CCGCATGTCTCCTTCGAGAAGGCTTTGAGGCATTATTTGTGGATAAACGCGTCGTATTCTGAAAACACACCTATTGCAAGAGATACTTAAGATTTGCAGACTGCCAATTACAGCGCGCTTATCGGAAAAGGCGCACTGTGGAAGATATAAAGAGAAGAATCACAAGATCACAAATCGTAATATCCTACACGAGGAGACTGCATTGGCGGTACACCGTCTCTTGTGACACTGTCTGTTGTGATTGGGCGCGCGCTCTTCCATGACTAAGCGAGCAATTTCCACTCGGCCCGGGCGATCCGGGTTTCCACAGGAGACGTGAGTCGCTCAAAACGAGACAGGAACGAGCTAAGAGAGCAAGGCGAGAGACGGCTAGAAAACGATGTTTTTAAGTTATTTCAGAGGCCTCAATGCGTAAACCAGAGTCATTTGAGTAGATTTCCTCTTTCTGCGAATGGGCAAACCGAAGCACGATATGTTCCGGCCAGGGGCCGTATGCGGATCCTGATGCAACAGGTGAGTCAGAGTATTTACTCAGATGAAAAAATCAGATGGTGAGTATTAACCCCTGATTCGCTGATTTTTTACTCTGGAGCGAGAAATCAGGATCATCGCGATGATATGTGAATCTCCGAGCTGATTCGCGAATCTAAAGTTGATTTTTTGGCTGATTAATACTCTTACTCAATATGCCTTGCTCATGAGGCTGATTTTTCGGGTGATTCCATTAAATCTGAGTATTTTCGAGAATCAGGGAATCAGAGATTGGATCAGACATTTTTGACAAGACGAAGAATATAGTCGCTACGCCCCACATCCGGAAGTGACATTTTCAAGAAAGGAGGAAAATGTCACTTTGCGAGGATAGAACCTGGCAAATTCGCCCCAAATGCATGAACATTTCCCGTTCCGCTATAACAATGACTAAATTGTGAAAGAAGATCTTTTGTCGCACGTGTACACATTCGTACTTCACACTTTTCAATATGTTCACTCGGAATCCGACAATCCCTCAAGAGGATCGATGAAGGGCATTTATTGTTTTTATGAATTATTGATTGAATTAAGGAATGCGTAATTCACACCGTGTGGTTGCATGTACTACGTGCGCTAAACCTCCATCCACCCTTATGTATCGTGTGATCCCATAGCTGAACTGGTTAAGGGTGTGCTCCCGCGTGCTCGAAACAGGGGTTCTATTCCCGGGCAGGGTTATACTGATACCCTGTATGCACTACGTGCGCTATACTATAGCGCACTATACTATACTAAGACAGTGCAAGGA
>NW_003202708.1:0-1819 GCF_000006405.1 Perkinsus marinus ATCC 50983
CAACACAATACCACAGTCGGGTGGTCGAAGACTAGTACGTACGAACAAGAGGATACGCAGCGCAATAGTGTGACGCCTCTTGACGTCTTACTAATCCTTAACGGCTCTTTCAGTGTGGATCACTGAATTCTCCCCGCCAGGATGTGAGCGACATACTGATCAAGACTGTAATAAGCGAAGAAGTAATTGGATAATAACAGCGTCGCACGACTCAGGTGGACAAGATTCACCACAGCCATTGCGGGCTTGTCTGCACCTTGAATCTAGTGCGATAAATGATGACTCAGCAACTGAATGTCACCCCTACGTGTGAGTAGAGTTGATGAGTGTATTAGGTTCATCTTGGTACGGAAAATGAAATGCAGCTCAGCAGAATCGAGCTTGCATTTGACCGTGAAGCTTAACGAAAATCTACGAGAGATACTCTGAGCATTCACCGTCTCGGACCAGAATAATTTGGTGGAGGAAGGACTTGAACTGGTGGAAGATGATCCAGCGTCCAAGCATAACCATCGGGCGACAGATCTGGCCTTGGAGTGGAAGTCGGCTCAGCTTGTGTTTCAGCAGCTGTGGATGATGTGAGCGGTGGAACTTTAATGAGGTTAGATACCCAAACACGACTAGTAGAATGGTCAGCGCCTCGGATAATGACTGTACCTTTGTGGTTCTCGTCGATAGAATCCACAATGAATGGGCCGGCCACTCTAGTCGCCAGTTTAGAAGCCTGACCAGTTAGGTGAAACACGGTATCGCCCTCCTTCAGATCACATGGACGGCCGTGATGCGCCAGTGTTCTGGCCCGGCTTGCCTCCTTGAAGTTAGCCCAGTGGTTGAAGTAATCCAACATACGCAGAGTGTAGATCTTCTTACCCTCATCACGGATTCTTCGAGCCCCTGCTGGCTGGCTAACGGATGTGAGCTTCTGGGCGAGACTGTCGACTGAGGCGTTTTCGGGGTTGTAGAAGTGGTCAATGTCATAGTGTGGGTGGGCTACTAGTCTAGGGCAGGGTGTGATGTGAGTGGAAATTCAGCACGATATTCTGTGTTTGGAAATTTCAAGGTGGAAATTTCCGGAATTTCCAGGAAATTTCCGCCAAGATGCTCCCGGGCTTCTGCGCTAGCGCGCAGTCGGGATCGAGGAAGTACGAAAGAGCAAGATCACGAGTTGGAGAGTCGTTTCGTGGGTCCATGAGTTGCATTGTCGATTGCGTGTCGCGTTCAGTTCGGGAGCCAATGATGACTCGAAAGGGATGTAGGTGCGTCGATCACGGTCACGACTGACGATCCGTCAAAGCAGCTTTGTGAGAGACAGGTTTTCGCTCTCGAAAGACCTCGTTTTTGGGTGGTCGAATTCTGTTCAGTATCTCGAAGAAGTCTGGTTTATCCATGTCTTTGAAGGCTTTCCTGTTATATTGCCTATCTCTTGATGGCTCCCTCGTCGCGTAGGAGAAGCTCTGTCTTCGACCCCCGACCACATTACCTGGTGAAAACTCGGGCTGAGCTTGGCCTCCCACCGCTGTAGTACAGGTGCTGTAGTACAGAAGCAAGTATTACTTGCCAAGTAACTAGGTTACTGCAACCCCAAGTTGAACTTCAAGACTTGAACTTAGTTCAAGTTCAAGTTCACCTTGCTTCAAGTTGTTTCAAGTGGCACCTCATGACGCACGACGACCCGTGACATAAACTTGAAATTATAAACTTAAAAGCGCTAGCCATTCTAATCGATAGACTGATCTTGGTCATTATCCTCGCAACTGCGACACTCCCGTGGCGGTCCAGTGGATGATGAACTCGACATGGAAATACTTGGGATCAAAAG
>NW_003214726.1:0-926 GCF_000006405.1 Perkinsus marinus ATCC 50983
ATATACCTCTTTTTTAAAAATTCACCGCGTCACCCATCACCACCCCAAATCTGCGCAACGAAAAAGGTCAATTTTAAGTAAAATTCACTTAAATTTCACTTAAATTCACTTAAATGGAATGCGCAGATTTAGACCATTTTGGTGACATCTCCAAATGACCTACCACATATGGTCCACTGTAACACCCCATCCTCAGAAGCATACCCATATGGTTGAAATCGAGCCACATGGCCTACATCAACTTTTATACCCACCTGCAAGTCAATTTCGCCCATGTGCGAAATTGATGTGCAGCTTTCGCGAGCATCTTTGACCAAACGTGCACATCGATTTCGCGCATCCCCCTCCACCCCTTGGACAATGTTATAAACTATGTTCACTTGTCTCTCTATTGAACTACTGGACTGTGATGTGGGCTAGCATAGAGTGCTTCACAATACAAGACAAAAGAGGAACAATGTCCAAGGGGGTGGGGAGGGGGTTTGTAAAAAAATGTACGACTTTTGCAAAAAGCCAGCAGCACCCTAAGGACTTCCCGGGCGGTCCCCCACCCCAGTACTATCCGGGCCTTGCGCCGCTTAACTTCGGAGTTCGGATGGGATCCGGTGTATTCGACGCAGTATGGCCGCTGGCGATCATAAAGTCGACCAAAAAGCCAAGTTACCCCCAACCGCGCACACCCAAATTTGAACAAGTCGAGGATTTTCAACCCATAAGGTATGATCCTCCATCCAACTTCAAACCCTCACCAGGACACTATACCGCGATCCAACTCTACCGTGCCCCACACCAGAGCTCTCAGAAGCTCTTGAGTGTGGAGTAATCCGCCTTTTTAAGTCGAGTCCGTAGATGGAAATAGAATAGGAGGAGACAAATCGGCGCAACACGGGATGAATCTCAGTGGATCGTAAGACTAAGCCTACTCT
>NW_003215386.1:0-949 GCF_000006405.1 Perkinsus marinus ATCC 50983
AATTGTGGTATGCGTTTAATTGTGAAATTTTACGACATGGTTAGACTCTACGTTTACGAGACCGTGCCTTCTTAGCTTAGTTGGTAGAGCACCCGCTTAGTAAGCGGGAGGTCGTCGGTCCAACTCCGGCAGAAGGCTTGCTCTGAGTCGGTTTGTCGGAAACCGACGACATTTCGTAATTTTTCACTGAAATTTAGCACCAAATCTTTGCACCACTTAAACTGTGGTATGCGTTTCATTGTGAAATTTCACGACATGGTTAGACTCTACATTTACGAGACCGTGCCTTCTTAGCTTAGTTGGTAGAGCACCCGCTCAGTAAGCGGGAGGTCGTCGGTTCAACTCCGGCAGAAGGCTTGTTCTGAGTTTCTTTGTCGGAAACCGACGGCATTTGGTAATTTTTCACTGAAATTTAGCACCAAATCTTTGCACCACTTAGCTGTGGTATGCGTTTCATTGTGAAATTTCACGACATGGTTAGACTCTACATTTACGAGACCGTGCCTTCTTAGCTTAGTTGGTAGAGCACCCGCTCAGTAAGCGGGAGGTCGTCGGTTCAACTCCGGCAGAAGGCTTGTTCTGAGTTTCTTTGTCGGAAACCGACGGCATTTGGTAATTTTTCACTGAAATTTAGCACCAAATCTTTGCACCACTTAACTGTGGTATGCGTTTCATTGTGAAATTTCACGACATGGTTAGACTCTACATTTACGAGACCGTACCTTCTTAGCTTAGTTGGTAGAGCACCCGCTTAGTAAGCGGGAGGTCGTCGGTTCAACTCCGGCAGAAGCTTGTTCTGAGTTTCTTTGTCGGAAACCGACGGCATTTGGTAATTTTTCACTGAAATTTAGCACCAAATCTTTGCAACACTTAAATTGTGGTATGCGTTTCATTGTGAAATTTCACGACATGGTTAGACTTCACACTTACGGGACCGTGCCTTTTTAGC
>NW_003210749.1:0-1179 GCF_000006405.1 Perkinsus marinus ATCC 50983
CCACTAACGTTCCTGCTGGCCATAGGCGACCCTGCTAGCGGTAGTAAACTGTGCAAGTTGTTTAGATCGGATGTGGCGATGGAGTGCATGTACATCCCCTTGGCATTCCCCAACGGTCAACCCTTCTATCACGGTCTGCTCACTTCGGGGGCGTTCGCGGTGGGCTCTGCTGAGACCATCATTGCAACAACTGTTTTGAATGCGTTCAACCTATTGCCTAGGTCCACCGTGCCGGCCATACCAGCGTTCGCGAGAGCTGCTGCTGACTATTTTGAGACGTTGGCTACTTATGTCAACAGTGGGACGGATCATCTCAACTTCATCGATCGCCGGAGAGCTCATTTTGATATGGCTTGGCGTCGTGCGGCTAAGTCGGCCCCTAACCCGAAAATTCGGAGTATAATTTACCAAATGTCATCAGAATTGATAGCACTAAGACAGACCCTGAGAGATGGCTCATACAGCCCGAGCATACTCCGGTATATTTGGCATCCTATGGTCCCAGACTTGGTCGATTTGAGGCTGGAAGTGGTGTATTGGCTGAGGCAAACTGCAGTGCCGTTGAGGCCAGGGGATGATATAGATAGGACTCAACTGCGTGGGTTGTCGGAGCAAGTTCAGGGAAGGTTGACGGATGAGTCATTGTTGTATAGTAAAGCTGTCGTATCGGGGGAATCCGCCTTGTCCCCGGCCAACGACATTGTACGCTTCCAGTTCGCGTTCTCACTGATTGCGCATTTTGCGGTATTGGCTGACGAGTTCCACACGCTGGTGAGGGAATATGAGATGAGCCTTCCAGAGAAGACTAATGGGGTAGGTTGGCCGTAGTTAGTGTAGTTTTAATGATTGTTTGTTATTTTCAGTACAACTGGTGGGGTCGTCTGTGTCGGTATCTATCTGAATGCAAGGCGTATTGGATCCATTGGTGGCATTTACCTTTCTGGGCATTTGGCAATATGACCCTCAGGCAAAGGCTGGTACATCCATTGAGACTGTCTCTATCCATTACTCTCTTCGCGCTTCCCCTTATTGCCTGGGCTCAGGAGGAACCGGTGGTAGAGACGTATGGATTTTGGGGACTGGTACCACTCCTTTTCTGTCTCTTGCCGACCCCAGGGGCGTCTCTGGTGAAGGGAACTAAGCGGATTATAGGAACGCTGTGGCAGCAATTACTGCTAT
>NW_003211352.1:0-970 GCF_000006405.1 Perkinsus marinus ATCC 50983
CTCAGAGTTTGGTAGCGAAAGAGCGCTTCTCTACTCAGTCGACTTGGTCATCTCCATGTTCGGAAGCTTTACGAACTCTTATTTTGGATTGGCATCGAATGGTTACTAAAATACCTCAGTCATCGTTCACTATACCTCGGTTGTTTCGGTTCAATGAACCACTACACGTTTTTACTGATTCATCTAAGTATGCTGGTGGTTTTCTCCTTAGACAGGACGGCCAGAACTATTTGGAACGTGTCCATGTTTTCTCCAGTGCTGAATCTCATCTACCGATAGCCTGCTTGGAGGCTCATATCCTCTATAAAGGTTTCGCTATGGTACATAGACTCGAGCTAGCTGCGAGAAGACGGTTTAACAAGGTGTATTATCATGTGGACAATGTGGCGGTTGAAGTGACTTTTAGTGCTGGGAGGCCGGCATCTTTTAGCAACAAGGACGTCAAACCAATTCTATTGAAGTACTTGGCTATGACTCATGCACTCTTCGACCCCTTGGACTTCAATCGAAGAATAATTGTGGAGCGAGTGGTAACACAGGAAAATCCTGCCGATTATCTAACAAGACATGGTTTACTCCAGCGGTTCCTTGAGTTTGCTAAGACTAAAGACCTGGATGTTACTGCTGTTACTAGTGAGCCTCGGTTTGACAATAATGACGAACTATCCGAACGGGATCAGCATTGTGAGGTATTGGTTGCGACTGTTGCGAATACCTCGTCGATTTCTCCTCTTCCCTCTATGGCTGAGATATCTCATCACCAGTCTGCTGATAGTGATATCAAACAAGCTGTTTCCTTACTCATGAGCGATAATAAGCTGGTGCTTACCTCTATCCCTACAGTATTTAGGCTTGTTTGGAATACTTTGCTGGTACGTCATGGTCTTCTTTGGCGGCATTTACCAGCGAATGATCCATGTTATATCACTGATGTTGTTTTGGTACCGGTCCTACCATCTTCTTTGGAACC
>NW_003213199.1:0-1046 GCF_000006405.1 Perkinsus marinus ATCC 50983
TCTGTCGAGGAGAATCCCGACATCGTGTTCCCGGCTTTTCACGTAGCTGGCGGCAGGATGGTAGCAGTCCCAGTTACCAGTTACGGTCGGGAGGTCCTACTCGTTCTCGATAGTGGCAGTGTTCACACCCTTATACCTGAGGATACTATCGTTAGCCTCGGGGTCAAGCATAGCATACAAGCGCTAGATCGGCCTAGTATTATCCAAGGTATCGGTGCGACTGTCACCTTAACCTCCAAGATCTCTCTGAAATGTTCGATCTTCGGTGCAGCTTGTAAGCTTGAGGGATTGGTGTATCCAAGGAAGCTCCTGGATACAGAATCTCCGATGATACTTCTTGGTTTGGGATCTATCCAGAAAATGGGTCTAAACCTAGACTTCCCTACTCTTACCGTATCTTTGAAGGCGTTGAACCTATCTGGTCGGTTGGTGGAGGTCAACAATGCTGCAATGGCGGCAACTTCGAGGCCAGTCCCGAAGTCATCTGAAGAATCTACCTTGCGTATCGGCGACTCATCCGAGAAGGTAAAAAAACTCATCGCCCAGCGGCTCAAGGGCTGGGACTTCCCGGTGGTCAAGGCAGTGAGGCGTGAAGGTGTGTGCATACCTAAACCTGGTCGGTGTACCTACCCGCTCAAAAGTGACACTGAGCGGAAGGCGGCGGCATGGCTCGTTGTTACAAATAGCGCGCACCCAGATAATCGATTGCATTTGGAACCCATTCCATTTGTTGTCTCGTTTGCCAGTACATTTGGTGGAGAACCCTTGGCCTTCACGATTCAGGTAAGTATTCGGAATGGCATTAGACCCTAGCATCATTGCAATTACCACTCTTCTAGATATCTCAGAAACAGATCTAGCGTTTGTGAAAGAAAATGACTTAGAATTAGCATTTACCACGCACGATCTCCCTCTCAAGGATCGTTGTTACTATCGTGCCATATTTTCTGATATATCTAGTAAGTCGCATAGCACTTCTCATAGCATCACTACAGATTCATCACATTCTACTACTTTATCACACGAGCCAACTGCCTTATATCATA
>NW_003213712.1:0-1271 GCF_000006405.1 Perkinsus marinus ATCC 50983
CAAGTAATGAGCTACGGTAACAGGAGGCTTTTACAAAAGCGTGTTGAAATGTTGCCGAAAAGACAAGACATCTGTTGAATAGAAATAACGTTGGCGGAGATCAGCTTTGAGAGATGCACATAGTTCGGACGGCTTCCCCTGGCCCACTCGCATGGGGACAGGGATCACGCACAGTGCTGTCGATAGAATACAACAACACGAAATATGCCGTCGGTGACGACAGACTGATAGCAACTTGATTCAGAAAGAGTTCAATCGAAACCATATGCTCAGCCAACGAGGACCCATCACTCGTTACCTTTCATGATGCTCGTTAACCTTCATCTTTGTGATGGAGACCATCTTCTCGTTTTGGGTATTGACCAAAGTGACAACTGATTGACCTTCATCCTTCATCAGCTGCCATTGTAGAGAAGCCTTGGCAGATGTCTGATGATGGTCGCTCGCAGAGTGTCCATCGAATCGCTGAGTCGCCTTCTTCCAGTTCGAGAAACCGCTCGGGTCGCTGAAGAATGGGGAGTATAACTTAGATGGGCAGAATCACGTTACGGACCGTTACGGTTCACTTTTACGGTTACGCTTCAAGCCCTGTACCGCAAAATTACGGCGCCGTAACGGGTCTTACGGAGATGCAGAGGACAAAACAAGGATATATCTTCTTCTTCTTCTTCTTCTTGCGCAGCACCCCTTCGACCAGGCGATTAATAGCCAGTATAGAGGTATAGCTGCAGGCTCAGTCACTGTCTGAGCCCTGGTATGAACCGGTAGATAGTGCGTTACACGGCAGAAAGTTCGATAAATAGGAGGGCCCCCCAGAGACCCCCAGCTGCCAGCAGTAGAATATTTTATATCTTGATATCCCTAGCGGGATGTCGGCCAGATCTTTCTCATGTACTTCAACCATTTGCGAACACTACGGTTTGATGCCAACAGTCGAGTCATATCATAAGGGTTGTCCAGGGCATCTTTACCCAGACAGGTCTCTCTCCACCTCCGCCAGCGAGAACACTGATGTAGGTGTATAGAAGTCTCCCTGCTCATGCCACAATAGCGACATTCCGGCATCCCACCGTCCCATCGGGATACATGGGCCCTCAGACAGCCATGTCCCGTCAAGGCTTCGCAGATAAGCCTGCGATCATTCATTGACACAGCCACCGTGCGAAGGCGACTGCATTGGCTGCGGTCGAGCATCACGCCTGTCTTCTTTATGTGTGTCAGCTGACGATCTTTGCGCCATCGCCATTCCTCTTCTTCTCTGAATTTCGCTT
>NW_003216738.1:0-1122 GCF_000006405.1 Perkinsus marinus ATCC 50983
CGCCCTTGCGGACTGACGCCTGAAGCCAGCGCCTTAGACCACTCGGCCAAACTGTCGATGAGTGCTTCAAGATTCATAGCCGAGGTGATGCATCGCTCTGCCAAACCAGAGGACACAAAAAATGGATTGAACGGATTCTGCGAGGTGCGATGGCACAATATCGATCAAAAGGTTTTGGTCTTGCACTACCTCGCTTCTGAAAGGGTCTCGGTTCTTAATATAAGACCAGTCAGGTATATAGACTGACAGCTGTGGGGTTCGAACCCACGCCCTTTCGGCCTGACGCCTAAAGCCAGCGCCTTGGACCACTCGGCCAAACTGTCGATGAGTGCTTCAGGATTCATAGCCGAGGTGATGCATCGCTCTACCAAATTGGAGTTTACGAAGTAGACAAGGTTAGTTGTCAGCCACACAACGCACACAATCGCAGTGCGCGCAAGCGTTTCACACGAGAAGAAATGCGACAACGATAACGGATCATACACCGTGTTTCAATGGGTACAAAATGACGAAACTTGACTCTCGCAGTTAGTGACGCATCGTCAACTTTCGGAATGTCCAATCCTTCTAACACCAACGGCAGTAACGAAGACGAGGTCGAGGTCAGCGAGCCAGCTACAACCCCGGTAGAGATCGCTCTGAAAGACGACGTTGCTATGCTGATCAAGCGCCTCGCTCCGTCTGCACCGGTCGCTGAAGAACTCTGCTCGGCATTAGCGAAAGAGTGTCTGACGGAGGCGCACTTACTCGGTTCGCTCTCCCAGCAAGTCAAGGATAGGATCGGCAACTCGGTGTCTATAGCAGCTAGCGCCACTCTGACGGTCGTATGTGAAGAGATCGGTGCTGTGGTGAAGAAGAGAAGGAAGCTCAATGCTCAGATAGAGGCCTCCAGAACGGCAATCCCCGTGGGTTCTATCGTTGAGACTGCTCTGAA
The DNA here is from genome assembly GCF_000006405.1 of Perkinsus marinus ATCC 50983. Lineage (NCBI taxonomy): Eukaryota > Perkinsozoa > Perkinsida > Perkinsidae > Perkinsus > Perkinsus marinus. The sequence continues at coordinate 935 of NW_003216738.1, forward strand.
GAACTACCAATCACCATTGCCAGCGAGCTTGTTCTACGGCCTACCTTCTACAGTGGTCTCGGGTATAGCTAGTGTGAAAGACGGTTGTTATGTCAACTTTCGTGACTTACTGGGAAGTAATGATGCTGGTTCGATCCCCGCTGACGCCTCACGGGATGGTACGGCTACAGACAAGCCGGGCACAACTG
>NW_003211995.1:0-1827 GCF_000006405.1 Perkinsus marinus ATCC 50983
GCTGATGAAGAAGCTATGATAAGGAATGTGGCAATCGGGCCCGTGGCGGTCAGTATGTATGCTTCGACTCCCGCATTCCGACATTACCGTGAGGGCATCATAACGGGTGGGAGCGTACTCGATGTTGTCGAGCATATCTCTGCCCAACCTTGTAGCCAAGGATTGTGAAGCGTTGGATCCAAGCCATTACGTGATCATCGTTGGGTATGGCACTTCTTCAAAAGGAACACCGTGAGTGCAGTGTACCAGTGTAATTCCTGCTAGTTAATTTGTGTCGTAGCTATTGGAAAATCATGAACACCTGGGGGGAGTCTTGGGGAGTGAAAGGCTTCGGCTATATCGAGCGAACCGGAAACAAACCAGGTAACGCATAGTGACTATGCGCGATTCAAACTAGACCTTGTTCAAACCGCGCATATTTTGTCCCCAAGGTTGCTGCATATCATATGCAGGTCCGTGCAATATCCTTAAACTTGGTGGGTGGAGCCCCGTTATGCCCGACTCGGTGAAAAGCTCTGTCTGTGCTGGAGGACATTGACGAATTCATCCTCTGGCCTCAACGTGTATCGGATCAATCATCCTTCTCGTTGGCGATATAATGACGAAAACTCTCAAGTCACCCCGACAGTTCCACGCCGGCATTTCTTTTCTTATTGCCCTTTTTAGTTTTTTTTTCGTTTTGGGTTCATCACCTACTTTTTTTACGCTGGCACGCATAGGTTAAGCGCCCAACGCTTGCACACGTGCCCCCGGTTGCGGGATTATTAAACAGATTATCGGTTTATGATGTTGATAGTAGCTCTATTATAGTTAGTATCACTATCATTTCCTAATGGTTAACTCCCTAGACAACGACACTCTTGAGTAAGCACTGGGAAGACTCGACCTTGAGCCAAGACTTGGCTGCCAAGTGACACCGCAGTAGCGTCAAAATGTGCCAGATCGCGACCTTGAAGGCTTATAAAGAATTATTGATTCAGCTTGTTTGGTCTTACCAGTGGTAAGCTTAGCCTTAGGCTAAGCTTAGCAGGTGGCTGGAATATTTCATAATGTGGTATTTCGAGAATCTTTCAGTGAAATGTTTCAAATATTTCACTGAAAAAGTTTCAGTGAAACATTTCACTTTCAGCGATTTTTTCGCCTTTTGAGAGGTTTTTCGCTGAGAGCTAGTGCTTGACGACTCTCATTGGAATCACGAGTGAATTTTGTCCTATCACCAGCTATATTGGTTCTCAAAAAAGGGGTAAATGGAGAAAGTGGGCGAATAGAGAAAATCCGGGTGGAATCGGAGTTTAACTCCGGGAGTCACTTGCCAACGAAAATGATCTTCCTATCCGGTAGGACCTATCAAACCGCGATAGTCTCGCCGCGAGACTCTCGCGTGCTCATGCAAGCTGATCTTACTGCTAAGGCATATCTCTGGGACCCAGAGTCTGGGTGGTAGCATAGTCGATTTTTGAATGTTGGACTTCAATGGATACGAGCTCCCAATAGCAGATCAACTCGCCTCGTCGAGGCCGCCTCGATTCTCACCATCTGTATCGTACTATATTCAATCACAAGGGATTCCGCAACTCAATCACGAACTCCAGTGGGATCATTTGTGATTGAAACTCAAATTTCCAGCCTCGAAATAGATACCCGTATTCCAGAATTACTTCGCCCGTTCCGAACGGCCATATCATATGAGTGAATTATCTTATTACTTGCCCGAATACAATGTTGTTTTAAAGATATTTCTGGTGAGTTTGCGAGTTCTATTTTGTACATTCTGCGACAGTGTGAACTGCTTACTTGAAGCGATCACACTCCCTGATGGTCATCTGA
>NW_003210263.1:0-1278 GCF_000006405.1 Perkinsus marinus ATCC 50983
CGCCACCCTGTTCATGTTGCTAGGGGAGTGGCTCACAGCATCGCGGAGCACCTCAGCAAGGACGATGACATTTAGCTGACTCGCATTCTTGCATACGTAGCCCAGCGCTTTGACAAGAACGTCGGCGTAGTAATGGTATCGTTCGCATTCTTCGTAAGAGGTCTCTTCCCAAACGATGGCTGCAACGACAGCGAATTCGCTGAAATGATAGGGCTTATATAGGATAAGAGTCTAAAGGTAGATCCATTTCTTGGGATATACATCAATTCTCATCAATGTTTCTCAAATGTCATGCGCATCAGTTCGTTCGCATCCTACTCGTTCATAATGTCCATCGGAGTCGCTATGAGGATTCGAAAGCGAGACTGCTCAGATGTCTTGAAAACCCATACGCCATCAGACATACGACAGCGGCAGAATTCGAACCTGCGCAGGCAGAGCCTAATGGATTTCAAGTCCATCTCCTTGACCACTCGGACACGCTGTCTGGAAGACGCAGGGGATCTCGTCTCTGCCCATGAGAATCGCCACCCTGTTCATGTTGCTAGGGGAGTGGCTCACAGCATCGCGGAACACCTCAGCAAGGACGATGATATTTAGCTGACTCGCATTCTTGCATACGTAGCCCAGCGCTTTGACAAGAACGTCGGCGTAGTAATGGTATCGTTCGCACTCTTCGTAAGAGGTCTCTTCCCAAATGATGGCTGCAACGACAGCGAATTCGCTGAAATGGTAGGGCTTATATAGGATAAGAGTCTAGAGGTAGATATATTTTTTGGGATATCCATCAATTCTCATCAATGTTCCTCAAATGTCATGCGCATCAGTTCGTTCGCATCCTACTCTTTCATAATGTCCATCGGAGTCGCTATGAGGATTCGAAAGCGAGACTGCTCAGATGTCTTGAAAACCCATACGCCATCAGACATGCGACAGCGTCAGGATTCGAACCTGCGCAGGCATAGCCTAGTGGATTTCGAGTCCACCTCCTTAACCACTCGGGCACGCTGTCTGGAAGACCTAGAGGATCTCATCTCTGCCCATGAGAATCGCCACCCTGTTCATGTTGCTAGGGGAGTGGCTCACAGCATCGCGGAGCACCTCAGCAAGGACGATGACATTTAGCTGACTCGCATTCTTGCATACGTAGCCCAGCGCTTTGACAAGAACGTCGGCGTAGTAATGGTATCGTTCGCATTCTTCGTAAGAGGTCTCTTCCCAAACGATGGCTGCAACGACAGCGAATTCGCTGAAATGATAGGGCTTATATAGGATAAG
>NW_003206262.1:0-1122 GCF_000006405.1 Perkinsus marinus ATCC 50983
ATTACGCCACTCCACGTGAAACGGGTGAAACTCCAATCAAAACAACAAGAACACTCTATTCAACGAAACCATACATTCGATTTGACTGATTTTTTCACCAAAAATTCGTAGAAAAATTTGATTACATACCATTCGGAAGAGTGTAGTTCATGTACCCTACAAAGATATTAAAATACTCTCATACCCGCCCTTTATCGTGTTACACGAGGGGTGGGCAAATCCCGACCGGGATTCCGTCCCGACTGCCGGGACCGGCCCGGAACCGGGGTTCGGGCCGGGATAGCGAGAAACCCATCCCGGCTAGTAGACCGGAATCCGGGGACCCGGACCCCGTCATCCCGACCGGATAATCTGACCCCGGTTTCGGAAACCGGGTAACGGAGCGGTTTAACTTGATATGTATTTTTCGCTCGCCCAAAATGGGGTCGACGGTTTCACACCGTCATGGAGGCTTCTCCTGCCGCGAGGACCTGAGCTAGGTCACCTAGCGAAGCGTCGAATCTCTCGATTCAAGACGAACTGTTTGGTTTGTATCAATCTGGTTGCCATGGGTGAGCCTTATGCTCGAGTTATTTATGCCTGCACCAGTTATTTCTGGGCTTCTTGCTCGGTTTCATCCAATTATCGGATTCCAAATTGCAACTCCCAACACTAGTACTATAAGCACCGGACTTCAATCGAATGCTCTCAAGCTCGTCTTCCAACGATTCTCGGCCCCCATTGATACCTCTCCCATCTGGTCGCTTCAATTCCCTCCTCGGGTTCCCCTCACATGATATGGAAATGGAGCATGCAAAGGGAGGGAATAATGTGCACAATGACACCATCAAGGAGTCTTCCTCCAGTAACGGCCCAGTGGTCGATGCTCACAGCAATTCAACGGAATGTGGAACTCGGGATGAAGTAAAACAGCAACAAACACGTAAGGCCTTGACATTATACTCTCGAGTCGCAGGTCTTGGCCTCATTCGTTGGGTTCCAGTATGCAGTGAGTCCTATTCATTCAAGGTACCTCGAATGGCTTCGTTCGTCAAGATAAGGTCACCAAACGCTTTGAGGCCGAGTTTGGGGGTCGTTTCGCAAGACTTGGCAAGGAGCTGGCGGAGTGCTTGAACTGCGGCG
>NW_003216448.1:0-1161 GCF_000006405.1 Perkinsus marinus ATCC 50983
ATAGCGCTATCTATGACGCCTGCGGAGATGCGCTTTTTGCTAGTTGAAAACTACTCCAATTCCCGTCGCGAGATTCTAACGGATCCCGTCGCAATTTTTAGGGCGCCTCGCATGAGGCAACTTGTAATATAACTTGGCTACAAAATATCTCCAGCCCTTACATTCACGCGATCCCCTACTTGAAACACTCTTTTGATGTCCTTTTTTGATCCTCAACCTTGAAGGCAATGATCCGTGCAGCTTGCCCCGCTCCCCCTGGACAATGATGCTTATTTCGGACCTTCCTTGAAGAAGGAACCTTGTCCAGGGGGTGGAGGGGGAGATGTTCAATAAGTGCATGTACTCTGAGAATACGCGGTGCCAAAAAGGGTCGTCACTGGCATTCACCTTTCGGCTGCAGCCCAGAGAGTGGACCTGATATTTACCTTGAGCCAGATGGCTACGGTGATATACTATGGTCGGAATAGCAGTCGTGCTGGTTGCACAAACTTCCCACTGCGTCTCGAAATTCCTAAATGCGACCGTGTGCCCCTCTGTTACTATGTTCTTCTGATCCGTTCTCTTTGATGATCTCCCCCAGTCTCCTCATCTCATCCATCTTCAAGTGTTCAGGGCATAAGTGCTGTTAATAATAATAATGACCAACCACACACTATAAAAGAAGACCACTGCATGTAATCGGGCGCGAGTTCAATTCCCGGGTACAGGACTTTTCGGTCATTTGATGTCAGGCTGTGGGTTCGATTCCCGCTAGCTGTATTTCGACTGACCCAGGTACGATACCCGGGTACGATGCTCGGGTGCGATACCCAGGTTCGATTCCCGGAGACTGCAGTTTTCTTACAAGCGTATCTTCATCATTCATGATCAATACGAAGGTTCGATTCCTGCCAACTACATTTCACTTTAGCTATGTTCAACTCTCGGTGGCTGCAACTCTTCCATGGATCTATCAATCATGTCCGATACGTGGGTTCAATTCGTGCTGAATGCATTTCATCTCATATCCAGGTTCGATGCCCAGTCATGGAAATTCTCCCATGACTATGTCGTTTTAAACCTTCGATTCCATTCCCAATGCTAGCGCGTTCTTTGGGTGCTACTTATACAACTCCTGACTCCTCCACTATCTGTTGGGTGTCGCAGATTACTCCGCGCGCA
>NW_003216004.1:0-2598 GCF_000006405.1 Perkinsus marinus ATCC 50983
AGAGTATGATGGCATTAACACAACAAGAACATTGGGTATGATGGTCAACAGACGATTATCTTACATGATCCAATCATTCAAGTGAACAGAAGACATATTAAAGACATGTAACAGCCTAGGGAGGGCATCATGGTGGACATATTGGGTATGCGAGGTTACCATCAAGCTAACAGCTGTTAGGTTCGTTCAGTGGTGCTAGTAATATGAGTAATGATGATGACGATAAGTGTAATAGCTATTACCCCCATATTCATGGAGTTATCCCTCTTATATCCACTCTGCCCATTGTTGTTTCCGAATAATGCATACGTATTAATTTCAGGCCGTGGTAAGCACACTCGTCAGTATCCTTACAGTGTCGTTTTCATGATGACATCCTTGCGGTTATAATGTCCTATAACCCGTATAACATCATCATCAACAACAACAACAACAACTCGCAGCAACAACAACCACAGCCCCCTCTGCCCCCGTTCGGTTCTACCATCCAGCCGACGCCATCACCCCTCCCACCACAGGGCTTACCAGGGCCTCTACCAGTGACATACCCCATGATGCCACCTTATGGTATGATGCCTGGCATCCCTCTTATACCCAATCCTCCTATGGCTGCTTACCCCACCCTTCCGCCGCCCTCTGGCTTCCCTGGTAATTACTATCATTCATCTTACTAAGACTAGGAGACATCTTTTCAGGATTCCCAACGCCAGGCAGCAGCATTCTCATGCAACAACAACAACATCATCAACAACAACCCCAAGCATTTGGCTCGCAGCCAGGGGTCGGTCGCAGGTTGTGGTATCCTCATAATTCTGTCATCAAGGTACCAGGAGGAGTGATGGCACCCGAACAACAACTTCAACAGTATCTAGCCAGTGCAAACCCAATATCGTCAATGATGAAAAGTGAAGGCCATCAGCTTAGTGGTATTGCTAACAGTAGCAGGAGTGATGGTATGAAGGAGATTGACGTGTAAGAAAGGATCCATTGTTTGAGTCATCTAAAGCTTTGGCCATTGTTCAGCCAACATCGATCAACTCCTAGTGATGGAAGCGGTCAACACGTTAAAACTGATCCAGATAAGCATGATGCCTCTCGGTCATCCCAAGGGGAGACTGAGAAAGAGGACCCCACTAATGCGAAGCCTGTTTTCAAGGAGCTCAGTCTAGACGATTTGGTCGCTCCTCCCGGGTATGGTGCAACCTACTATACTGCTCGAGGAATGACTCACTGTGATTCAGGCCGGCTTGTGTCCTGGATGATCCCAAACTAAAAGCCGCTTATGACTACTGTGATACCACCACTGCAGCTGTTATCGACGTTGCTATCAGGTAGGTTACGACCTATTCGACATCCTTAACGCCACATTTTCAGGCAAGCGACGGCACTGTGTGAGCGTGGAATAGAAGAACAGTTCGAGGTGGCTGAGGCTGAATTGAGGGTTGCCTTAATAGAGGCAGAAATGGAGGCCTATAAGTGATCATGTCTCTTGTGGAGCCACAAAGCAGCATGGAAGTTCAGGTCAGGGATGACGGTATCAAAGGATTCGAATGACATTGAGAATAAACGTCGACGGGTTGCAATGTGAGTCGTCGTTAGGTAGCTGACTACAGGGATGTACTCTAAGTACCTCAGATACGGTGGTACTCTCTCACCCAACACTCAAAGCCAACAACATGAACAAGGGTCGCCGGAGAGTCCAGATGCTAACGTATGGGGCGGTGGGCTCAGTGCTGGCTTGGGTAGTCGTAATAATAGTCCGGGAGCGGTAAGCGGCGGGAATGCATATTCAAGTGTATATTATGTGATGTCCCTCGGGCAGACCTCCCTTCATAGTGCTGATCAAGAGACAGCACATAAGCCTAGCCTTCCTCCACGGTTTGGTGGTGGGGTGCGGCATCATCGCCGAGCTCCTACCTCGACTACTGCGAATGTTGGTAACCTCGAGAATGGTGGAAGCGCCGCTGCCTCTCCACCGAGTAGCAGCATCAGTACTGACAGTTCCCCTGCTGAGTAATATTGACGATATCCTTACTATTCTATCATTGCAAGAAGATTATTACACCGTTTAAATGATCCGAGTTATTGAGGTAGTAGATAATGAGCAGGAGTCCCTTTGTTGCCAAAATAGCTACACACCAACTTCGCGAACACAGCCCTGGCAACAATCCAATCCCTAATCACTCCATTGTAGTTCATTTCCTTTTCCTCGTAGAATAATCTCCCTTCTGTCCCAACTTGCCGCATCTTAGTTTCGACTCGAAACGTTAGCATAAACCCAACGAGACTTGTTAGCAATGTGAAAGGATGTAGCATGCCATCATTACAACAATCCTCCATGACAACACAATTAACAGTGTACGGCTGTTATTCCATCACCTCGTTCGACGTAGTATTCCGACCTAATGATTCATCATGTGACCACAAACTCTCTACAAAATAACATCATGTGTATCCTCATCATACAGGCAAGCGGCAATCCAACTGCCCACCTTGGGGGCCATCTGACCACCAGAGTCCACATCTTTTACTTCCTTGACGCCCCTCCGACTAGCTCCTCCGAAATTGAAGGATACCACCTGTAGGCAGGGAGCTGTC
>NW_003215536.1:0-1080 GCF_000006405.1 Perkinsus marinus ATCC 50983
TGAACTCAATATCTGTCGCTCGACAAATACCATATACTATCCCTCAGCTATTGATGGAAGCGTAACCACTAGCGGGTATACAATAATAAAACCATATACCTTAGACCCTGTGCGTAAGTCCAGGCTCCAAGGGAAGATCCAGAGAATCAACTTCAGAACCAACCTTAAAGCCTTACGTGTGACGCGCCCGCGTTCACGCAGGAATAACAGACAACACGCATGCACAGACCATGATTCGCACGAAGCAATATAACAGCCGTAACACAGTAGAACCGTAATGAAATGATATCATACTAACGGTATAGCATAATCACACGTTAGCAGGGCTTCTGTTCGCGCGCGTATGCACGAGTCTCGCTCGCCCATTATTCGTTGCATGAAACGGCTCGCAGCCCTCAGGCTGAGATGGATAAGATAAGAAGCCTTATTACCTATTATGGCTATCCCAAGTGTTGTTGAGTCAACCAATGCGGGTGTTACTACTAACATGGTGGAGAACCCGCTGGCTGAGCTCTTTGAAGTCCTCGGTATTGCTGAACCCTCACTACTACTATGGTTATCTGCCGCAGAGTTAGAGACTGCTATGGAAGGCCAACCTCTAAGTAAGAAGGTCTATCTACGACGTACCCTCTCCACCTATATAGACGCCGAAGGCCCTAACTCTCAAGCTGCAAGTCTCTCTCGAAGGCCAGCAAACACAGTACATCCACAGCAGGTTACATCTTCTGCTCCCACTGTGCAGGTCTGCCCTCAAGGAGTGCCCCAGACCCCTCTCATGCAAGGTCAACAACACCCTTGTAACAACGACATCACCAACGTGGCGTACTGGTGCGATCTATCTTATAACTATGACAAGGAGAAGGCGCTTGATACAACAAAGGCCATCAATGCTGTTTCCCATATCAAGTGCCCCGACAAGAAACAATACAAGGGGAACTCTGATAACAGGAGTATCAACTACTTCTTGAGTCTTGTCCGCTGTGAAGCGAAGCAAACAGCGCTGGGCCCTCGATTATCGTACATCTATCTATCCAACTGTCTTAGCCAGTCGGTCAGAGGAACTTACAGATCCACTTGGAA
>NW_003213542.1:0-1662 GCF_000006405.1 Perkinsus marinus ATCC 50983
TAACCATCAGTAAAACATAAAGGAATCCTCTCTAACGACTTTCTGGATACAGCGGCACAAGCAAAGGTAGCACAAACAGCTAGTGAACGCAGTTCGCTAGCCGCTTACCAGTCGTAGAACGGTGATCGGGTTTGCATTAGCAGCATCTCAATGAATGATGTATCTAACACCTCCCCTCAGCGTGCCTCACCATCTAGGTCTACACACGATCAATCGACAACCTAATCAATCATGTCTCATTTCTGTATGGGAATCGACCTACTCAAGGTGCTACAGAATCGTAAATCGATCGCTCAGCGTACAGTGTCGTGTGTTGTTCTAAGTTCAGTGTAACCAGGGGGGCGAGGACTTTTTGTCCTCCTAGAGGAGTATCTCTCGCATAAATACGTGTGTTCGGGATCAAACGTGCACAAGTTATCATCGTGATAAGCACAATAAGATGAGGACTAGTAAGCTAAGGGAAGTTCCATGGAAGACCTTCATCGTCAATAAGCACCTTTTGACGAAGTCCAGTAGAGTTGCCCGACTCGACTAATTATTTCATGCCCGACTCAAGTTCACTTGTCTTCCCAAGTTCTCACAACAGTGTTATGTAGCGAATCCGACTTCGAACACAACCTGAGTCTTCTGGGGTGAAGATAATTAGGCCCAACAGGGTGCTGCAACCAACCACGCCAATCAATTAGAGGGAAACAACAGCAGACGAGGAGGGGAAAAAATAGTCGTTGAAAAACTATTTGTCACTATCACTGCCATTCATTCGAGCTCGGGCACCAAATAAGGTTACCCGCTGTAGAGAAAGAAAGTAATATAGTGTGATAATAATGAGAAAGGCAAAACGTCCACCTCGTAATAGTCATCACCACAACACGAATGGGTCTTCGTCCGGAGGAACAATGGGAGCAAGTTCTGCCGAATCGGGATAGTCCTCGAAATTAGAGGTGTCCGTGTCCGACTTCACGATCGGCTTGTAAGGCGCCTCGATCTCCTTCCTGTATAGGGCCTCCCACGAGACACCTATGGACAAGCACGACCATCCAGACTCCAGAATCAATATCTAATATCGATTCACACACGAAGGAAAATGTCGATTCGAGCTGCGCACCAGTTGTTGCAACTGAGTTGTGGTTATGACTGAGAGATTGTAGACTCAGCTACACTCCTAAGCCGATTAACAATGATCTCTGTGTTAGGCTGTCTAGTTGGCTCACAGCGAAAGGAGACTTCATTCCCTGGCCAGATGTGGTAGGCCTCGGAACCACGAGTGCCACACAGAAGGAGCAACTCCCGCGAGAGGACTCACTTGAGAACCACCTGCACTTCTTGATATCATCCACGCCACCTCTAAGTGTCCCATACCGTTTCGCTGCGAAATAACTCATGAATCAACATAAGCTAGTCTTGTCCTACCCAAATCAGCAGTGAGGAGTTTTTTGACCAGAGACTTGGCGTGTTTGTCGAAGGAACGCGGGAAGACTATTTTACCCATCAGGATTTTCTGATAGATACCTACACGCAGGAATCAGGTCGATATATAAATATAACATGATCTTATTATGTAACAATATTCATATAAGCAATATGAGAGATATATAGATAAAACTTCAGAAAGATATCTATGAATCTATGATGACGATCATTTATTGATAAGAATGTAATGAA
>NW_003212036.1:0-1037 GCF_000006405.1 Perkinsus marinus ATCC 50983
GGGAAACTTTCGGAGGGAACCAGCTACTAGATGGTTCGATTAGTCTTTCGCCCCTATACCCAAGTCTGACGAACGATTTGCACGTCAGTATCGCTACGAGCCTCCACCAGAGTTTCCCCTGGCTTCACCCTGCTCAGGCATAGTTCACCATCTTTCGGGTCCTAACGGATATGCTCATACTCAAACCTTTCACCGAAGATCAAGGTCGGTTGTTGGTGACCCCAACATGGCCATACGGCCTCACTTTCATTACGCGTATAAGTTTGCCACTCACACACTCGCACATACGTTAGACTCCTTGGTCCGTGTTTCAAGACGGGCCGGAGGCAACCGTTGGAAGCCAGCATCGCGATTACTAAGTGCGAACAATCTCAAAGCCACATCCTGGCCACTCGACGAATCGAAAAGCGCAGGGTAATGACAGTTAGAAAGCTCGTTGACCAGCAAACGCACTTCCTCACTGACCGAGTAGTGAGTATCGCAAGGAAGCAACCAATTCACAGATAGCGAACCAATTAGCATCCAAGGATTATTTCCACTCAGCCAGTGATGCTGACGACTGAAAGTAGGAAACACCACTAACATCTGCCAAACAACTGCTCAACACGACCAGGTCTGTGAATGAGTAGCAGAAGACAGGAGCGAGCAGCAATCCTACAATCAGCATATGCAACGGCGGCATCCGCTTCCTTCTCAACGATTTCAGGCACTATTTAACCCTCTTCTCAAAGTTCTTTTCACCTTTCCCTCACGGTACTTTTGTGCTATCGGTCTCGAGTATATATTTTGCTTTGGATGAAATTTACCACCCGTTTACGCTCCAATCCCAAGGAACGCGACTCGTTAGAACGCAGACCGTACGTGACAAACGGCGAACGACTCACGGGATTCTCACCCTCTATGACGCTCTTTTCCAGAGACTTTCGTCCGCGATGCCACTGGTACTGCCTTTCAGCCACATTTCAGAACCACAAGTGATTCCGATTTGGCACTGAGCTGATCCCTGTTCATTCGCATTACTAAAGGGAATCCTAGTT
>NW_003204505.1:0-1622 GCF_000006405.1 Perkinsus marinus ATCC 50983
CAACTTCCTTCGGGAGCCCTCGATATATGCTGTTGATGAGCTCTTCACAAGTCATGTATCGGTCTCTCGGAACATTCGAAGTCGCTATGAAGTCGCTCAACCTGATCATTTAACGAGAGATGTGGTGGCTACACTTGAAGATACTCGGAAGCGTTTTGGAGGGGAGTTTCACACTGTATGAGTCGCACAGAACAGTCCACAGAACGCGTCAATGCTAACATTTTGGATTATTCCTTTTTATTCTGGCACTGAGTGAATCGATGAAACCCGCATGTTAGGAACCTTCGCACTTATGTCATTCGATATTACAGGGTGCCTCAAATGAAAAGTGCTATTGTCTGTAACTTGACGAATTCACCGAATTTCCTAGTGAGAGATACATAGCTCATTAGAAAGATCTTGGCGAGCGCTTTTCAATGGTATCTTTGAATTTCAAAGGGATATATATGTAAATATACTCAATGTATATATAAATCCCTCTAGTGAATGACGATAATTGATCTCACTCAACGGGTTCTCTCTCCTTTCCTCGGACGATGGCGCTTTTTACTGCATCATCAGCTGTGATGATCTCCACCTTCCTGGAATGGTATCCAAGCCATCCCCGTTTTCTTGATACCGTACACTTCATTCGTCCACGATCTCTGTCGACGACTTGATCAACCTTCCAGCCCTGAGGTGTCGCATTAATCTCACTTGGTGTGGAGGTTGACACTCACATCTTTAGAATATGTACTTGTTTCTAGATCTTCCGGTAAGGTTTCAGCATCACGAGCAGCGTCGCAAAACTCGTAGTTCAATCGCCTGAGCGGAGCCGCCTCAATCTCCGAGCTCTCAGCAGTAGAGTTTGCGCTGGTTCGGTCTTCGTCTTGGGAAAGACTCTCAGTGATGGGAGCTGTCGTCGTCTTGACAAGAGGGGAAGCATGAACATCGAACAACTTTTGGAAGGTTTCACGACATGCACTGCTCTGATTCTCATCGTCAATGGCAGCAAACTTCATATGATCTATGAAGTATTGCAGGATCATCATTTGGAACTCATGTGGGTCCGAGCTGAGAGCAGCAGCAGCAGCAATTGAACTCCTACGAAATGAAGTGTACTCACTTCACAGTCTCAGGGATGTATTCAACAGAGTCCACGGTATCATAGTCTGCAGCTGGGCATATCAATTTGATTATCCTCCTGCTCCCAGTACTTCGATCAATGTATAATAACATTGCCATATCATCTTGGCTCCGTAACTCGCATAATATGGAAGTCTCTGATACTGTCTGTTGTTCAACCTTCGCATCCTGATCATGTACGATGGTCCCCGAATAGTCATCTGTTCATTCACCCTAATATCGATAATTCCGGGCATTTCATCCTTCATTGGTTTAATATGCCGTATTTCGAAATTTCTGCTGTCCGATCTTCCCTGAAGGAGTATGCTGAAAATCTTGCTGATAGACCGGCAGTAGGATGATGATGAGATTAGCGCCAAGGAGAGAAGATTCATCAACCACAACAACTTGGCCATAAGAGCCTCAAATTTCAAAGCGCATCTTGTTTGAATCACTAGCCGAATTCCCGAGATGATATTTTAAGATGATGGAAACAGCATGTTTCGAGCAAGAGACTT
>NW_003204505.1:1722-3490 GCF_000006405.1 Perkinsus marinus ATCC 50983
GGCAATCATGTTTGCGAGATCAAAACCAGTTCATCATATAGAATGTGAACACCTAGAATGTGAACGATAGACAAATCTCATAAATGTTAACATATTGCACCTTGGTGCCCTGCGCATTCGTCGAGCTCATCGCACGCCATTCCAGAAGGGCACACTGCATCCCATCAGCAATCGTGAGGCATCCGAGCCCTCCGTTCCTCTCCAACAATAGACACTTCTCCTCGTCGCGGAGCAACTTGAGCGGCGGACCATCCACACACGTACTGACATGAGCGATGATATGATGACGACGAGAATTCACAGTGGGCAATGCCCACTGGGCATATGCAGACGCACTCATATAACCGCCACTCTAATAGAACGAGTGTATCACTAAAGTATATATAAAGATAACAAAGATTGTCTATTATAGACATTGCTGTAGCTGTAGCTGTTGTTGTTGCTGCTGCGGTTGTTATTGTTGTTGTTATTGTTGTTGTTATTGCTGCTGCTCTTGTTATTGCGGTAGTTGCTGTTGTACGCAACTTTTATCCCTCGCAAGTTGCGAGGGAGCTCGAAGGATCAATGAGCGTGAAACTCATTTGTTACACTCTCAACATATACCTTAACTCCGTTTGTACCCATCACAGCCTGTGATTCACAGGCAGTGACCCATCGTTTTATACGCGATGCTTAAGCTTAAAGAATGATAACCGGGAGGCCCAGAGGATGGTCCATGATAAAAGCGGCGCAGAATAGCGGGGGGGGTGACGAATTGAGAGCACCCCTTACCGACATGCTGGGCAGTGGTAAGGATGATAGACGTGAACAGGTCACGCTTTGTCATCGCACTCGCTGAGAGGATGTAAGAACATTGCCCTGAGAGCAGTGGCCGCTCGGTCCCAGTCTCGGTCTGGCATGAACGGCATGTACACCAGTAAGTTGCTGGCAGGAACCCCCACTGCACGCTTAGTTCGCTTCAGTGAATCACTGAATGGGGCTATTTGTGCAAGTGCATGTATGGAGGCGCGCGCAAAAAAACCCGCGCGCCCAAAACCGGTTAGTTAGATGCTCGCTCCTAGTTGGGTCGTAGCCGAATTTTAGGATTGCTGAGTGGATTGTGGAGGGTAAGCGGGCCGAGGGATCGCTGGAGGAACTCAATATATCCCATTCCAAGAAGTGCCTACGGGCGGACTGCTTAGCCCACGTTCGGACAACCGGGCGAGACGAAGCCGTTTTAAAATGTGTTAAAACGGCCGATATCGGATTTTCTCACGAGCATAATCGTCCGTTGTCTCGTCAGTGCCAGTGCAGCACGAATAGATATGATGTTACCGCCTTACAGCCAAGACTCCTCCTATTCCTCCCTCATGGAGTAAGCCTTGCCCTCATCATCCTTTCCCGCTCCTCATACCACTCCTCCCTGAACACTCCTCAGATACCTCCGTCGTATGTTCTACAAGAAGCAGATGGATTTGGAATACACCTTCTCTCAAATGGTCTACCTCTGTATATCCCCGAGGAAGGTTTGTCAACTGACCATATACAGGTATCATAAAAAAGGTCCCTAACACCATGGCGTTTTGCCAGGCATCAGACCAAGGGTCGGTGGTCCAGAGACGATCCAGCGTTCGTCGTCATCCAGGTGAAATCATTCGCACCATAGTAGAGGCCAGTGGATAGTCTCAGATCCTCTTCCTGGCAGTATCAGGCATAGCTTATGGTGTGTGTTTTTCTCACACTTTCCTTCAAGTGTTGAGAGTCCTCCTCATCGGCATAGTCCTACACT
>NW_003213743.1:0-1507 GCF_000006405.1 Perkinsus marinus ATCC 50983
CGCGTTCTTTGGGTTGCTTACCCAACGCCACTCCCGGCTGCCTCCGCTGGTTGCTGAAACTCCCAGGTTTCCCCGTGCGCATCCGAATTCGACTCAATCCAGCTCGACAACTGGCACCATCGACTCCTAACCTGGAAAAAGTAGCATTCATCAGTCCCGTTATCTCCAGTTCCACGATATTTCGGAAATCGTTGGTATTCTAATGGTTTCATTCTAACGCGCTGGATGTCATTCTTTTCCAGCATCACTGCTCAGTGAACAGAATGGAGTCACGTCTACTATTATGTTGAAGGAAACTTGTCACTCAGGGACATTCTCTCCTGGTGATTGGTGACACCAAATTATTAAAAAGGAGTATCTCCGAAACTTCCTACACTGATTATTTTCGGACCGGCATCACCACTTTGTTTTCAATCCGCGCATTCTCTTGAAGTGAATCCAGTGACAACCACCGAACAATCTAATTTGAATTACCTCTAATTTTAAACCTTCGTGCTGCAGTCAGAATCGTATTATAATTCACTCAATTTTTTCAACTATCTGTCAGAATCACCATCCGTCGTTCATTTCGAAATAATAACATACCTTCTCAAAGATAACGTATATTGTCACAGCGGAGATACCGAAGCGAATCAGTCTCTCGCCTTATACGGGAGACTGTCGTGTAGCATGATTGTATACGTGTGAACTTCCACAACTTTTGCCGAACCTATGCTCCAACTGAAAGTGAAATGTAAAGCTACTCCAGTATCCGTCCCAAGATTCAACCATATCCTGTCGAAATTTTTTGGGCGCCTCGCATGAAGCAACTCTAACATAACTCGGCAAATAACATCTCCAGCCCTTACATACATGACCCCTACTTGAAACACCCTTCTGATGTTCTTTTTAATCCTCAAGCTTGCTAGCAATCCTTGCTGCTTGCCCCGCTCCCCTTGGACAATGATGGTAGTACGCACTTTACCTCGAGCAACAACGTAGCTATTCTCTTCTTATCCTTCTTCAAAAGAACCTTAAAGCCTTAGAACCTTCCTAAACCTTGTCCAGCGGGGTTAGGGGGGTGGTGATCGTAGCAAAGTGGAGTTCAACGAATGCATGTACTTTGAGAATACGTTGTGCTGAAAAGGGTCGTCACTGGCGTTCACCTTCCGGCTGCGGCCTAGAGAGCGGACCTGATATTTACCTTGAGCCAGATGGCTACGGTAATATATTATGCTCGGAATCGCAGTCGTGCTGGTTGCATAAACTTCCCACTGCGTCTCAAAATTCCCAGATGCCCAATTCCCTGTGTCCTTCTGTTAATAAGTTCTTTCGTTATCGGTTCACACAGTGGTAATCTCTATCATTCTTCTCATCTCATCCATTTTCAAGGGTTCAACTGATGAGTGTTGTCAATAATAATAATGATCAATCATACCCTACAGAAGAGCACTGCCTGTAATCGGGCGCGAGTTCAATCCTCGGTCAGAGGAATTTTCTGACAAGCGTATCATCATCATCATGATCA
>NW_003214241.1:0-1003 GCF_000006405.1 Perkinsus marinus ATCC 50983
TATTGTCATCAACACATGTAGTTGATCCTGTGACCTCTCGCTACCACTACCGCCTCGTCCACATGGCTCATTCGCATCCAACTACGCTGTTATTCCGAAATGTCAATCGATGGCAAATAGCTTCCGTGGTGACTCCATGAAAACGGGAGTAAGAGAGAATCTTAGGTCTAACTTAGTATATAATATTATATATATATTAGTAAGATATATACTTTCACGCTATATATTTAGATATATAAGTATGGTCTATTAGTATATATATCTACCTCACGGTAGTCTGATCGCGTCGCTAGAGCAAACTCTTCATCGGTGTCTGATCGAACGATGAGAGCACCTGGGAGAATTGGCACAGGGTAGAGTATATATTTCATAGCTGCTGGTCCTCGAAAAGTAGTTGGTATTAATGGAAAACCAGAACTGAGGGGAAATCATCGCTGAACTCAACATGGTAAAAGTCTCACAGAAAGAGGTATTGGGTGAATGCTTCACAGAGCTCCTTATTCACAACAGAAATCATACACACTGTAGGAGACAGGCTTATACGTCCTTTGCGAGATTAGCAGAAGTAGTCGAGCCGAAATCGATACGAATAGGTTGACATTGATGGTTTATGTACACTCGGACCTGGTCCATGCTCTGAAGGTTGAACAATCTCAGAAGATCATCGGATTCATCGAAAGGCCTCAAGCTAAACCATGATTGACCCGAGACGAACTCGTAGTATATGTTACTATAGCTGAACGAGGTGCTATCATAGGAACCTAAGTAGCATGAAAAAATACTACCGCGTGGACTTTGAGCATATTCCTAGTGTATTCACTGACGTCATATACACATATCACACAGTGCATTGAGCATAAATACAACCTATGTTAACTGCTGAGGGACACCACTCCCGTTATGTGTTGGGATTTACCACATTTTGTATTGGAAAGGTGTGTACCACATGAACGGTGGGACTGGGGCGGAAATGATGATGATGATATCCTTCGTTGTGTGGCTT
>NW_003201695.1:0-2125 GCF_000006405.1 Perkinsus marinus ATCC 50983
CTACTGGCCGACTCGTTTAGTCGGCCAGGGCTTGGCCAGGGGTTGGCCAGGGGTTGGCTAGTAAAAGCACATGTTGCGCTGTTACTGCATTTTGCATGTAAGATTTATAGCTAAATTCTCCCGACTGCTTTAGTCTCCCTAGTAGGGAGTCCCTACTCGACAACGACTATTTTTTTATTGTCCTAGAACTGGATATGATCCTATTCTCCTGCTCTAGTTGAGGAGGATCTTGCTACGTCTGCGAGGTAACTTGAAGTTTGATTTGTCGCCCATTTTCACCGCGTTTACAACGCGTGAAGTCCTGTACTTCAGTTTACTAAGTCTCTTCCATCTCCCTCGCACTTCCTGCTTCCAAACATTTTCTTCCGAGTGGTGCTCTTGGTATGTAATACAGCTGCTATCGAAGATCTTCAGATGTTTGAGGAAGGTTTCGGGTAATTACCACTTGGATAACTGTAATTCATGGGATGGGATGGTACAGATGGGTCGGGTTGTTGATCGTTTAAAAGTGGTCTCTCGGGTCACCAGACGAATCATTCGTAGATTGCGATGTGAAACGTGTACTGTGCATTTTCTTGTCATTACACCGTGTCTTGAAGCGCGAGCAGCTCTTTCCGGGGAGCATGACTCAACGATCCTTTATGGTTCGTGCGCTGACCGGTTAGGAATTAAAACTGCACTGATATTCATCGAACCTTGTAGCCCAAGCTGATTCCGGTGCATGTTGCAATGACCTGCTGACCGCTATGAGAGGCGCGAGCAGCTCTTTCACGAGCATGTCTCAACTGGTTCCATGAATCAGTGCGCTAAGCGGTCGGATAGGATGATGCTCCATGCCAAGCCCATTAGTGTCGCGAGCAGCTTTCATGAAGTATGACTCAACCGAATCGGTGCGGCCAGGGTTGGAGGGGTCTTTATGGTTATTGCAGCGAGCTTTGCACGGATGTTGGGCTACAAGAGTCACAAAAATTCCATGTCGTAGTATCTCTGCGATGCAGAGTCTGCGTGCTCATAGGAACTATGAGTCGCTTCCATTTATGTCAGTTTGAAATTTTTCACCCAACAACATATCATGCCTCGTCAACATCGCGAACTCAGCGCTACTGAGGTGCAGGATCGTGTGAAGAAAATCATAGATCAGGGTGGTGCGTTGCTCCGCGGACGACAGAATAAGACTGTCCGCGAATTGGTCGACCAATGGAAGAGAGGCGAGCCTATTCGACTGGGGAAATCTATTTATCAGAAAGGCCTACCGACGAAGCCCTACGTCAGGCCTAACGCCTCTGTATTTCCTTCGAAGTCTGCTGCATCAGCATCAAAGCAGCCTGAAGAAGATTTGCAAAGGGTGGACCTACCGTCGTGCTCTGTTCCATCATCGTCGACAAGTTATCCCATAATGGAAGCCACGGAGACTGCAAGCTCTACAGAGCATCCTGACGAGTCACCTCTGGATTCACGTGATAGTGGCTACCCTTACGATGCGCTAGGTAGCTTGACAGAACCATCTCCTTCGGCGCCATCGTCACCATCTACTGCTATACCTCCGGAGGCTTCGAGGCCAGCTAGCACCCTATTGGGCTGGGTCTCGAGTCGGTCCAAAGCTAACGAAATGTCAGGCGATGTCGCTCGGTCGCAACTGTTTATTCCTTGGTCTAATCAAGAAACCGTCGGATGCGGTACTTGCCCGAAGTATCAGGCAGATTATGTTCTTGGAGAGATCACGCGGAAGGGATCGTCCTCTAGCTTTGCAGGCTGGATTCGTGTGGATTACCCTATGATGTCTAAATCGCCGGATGTGACTCGATATCTTCTCCGTGACACATATATTTTCAATCCCATAGTCGAGTTCAAGGAGCTCCTCGGTCCTAAGTCACTCCCCTGTACAGGATGTGGCGGAACTCTCACTGTGCAGGGGCTGAGCTCGCATGGCCCTCGGATTTGTATTGGCCTTCGCAAGGACTTCTGGGTCTGGCCGGTTACATTGGTCTGCACAGGTCCTTGCGCCAATGATCTTACTGACAGGCGCAAGAGATTTCTCTCATTGGCGGATGAATTTTTTACAGCATGCCCGAGAGTACTCCGATCGGTGCCGTTTGTTCCATCCGGCCCTGGTGGCAGGCTTTTT
>NW_003208322.1:0-912 GCF_000006405.1 Perkinsus marinus ATCC 50983
CACTCAGCCAGTGATGCTGACGACTGAGAGTAGGAAACACCACTAACATCTGCCAAACAACTGCTCAACACGACCAGGTCTGTGAATGAGTAGCAGAAGACAGGAGCGAGCAGCAATCCTACAATCAGCATATGCAACGGCGGCATCCGCTTCCTTCTCAACGATTTCAGGCACTATTTAACCCTCTTCTCAAAGTTCTTTTCACCTTTCCCTCACGGTACTTTTGTGCTATCGGTCTCGAGTATATATTTTGCTTTGGATGAAATTTACCACCCGTTTACGCTCCAATCCCAAGGAACGCGACTCGTTAGAACGCAGACCGTACGTGACAAACGGCGAACGACTCACGGGATTCTCACCCTCTATGACGCTCTTTTCCAAGAGACTTTCGTCCGCGATGCCACTGGTACTGCCTTCAAGCCACATTTCAGAACCACAAGTGATTCCGATTTGGCACTGAGCTGATCCCTGTTCATTCGCCATTACTAAGGGAATCCTAGTTAGTTTCTTTTCCTCCGCTTACTTATATGCTTAAATTCAGCGGGTAATCTCACACACATCAGGCCTTCTAATGATGACATATTGCCATGGTGCAAACCGACAAGCGTGTTATGATATATAATAATCTCGCGACCAGACTGAACGCGTGATTCAAACACTTCTCTGCATTTATCAATAGATTTGACGTAATGCGTTGAAGAGAAGAATCGCGTGATCAAGGAACACGTGATATCACCACAACACAGTCGAGTTTGCGAGTACCTCGAGAGATACTCACAGCGCAAGCCTCCTTTCGGAGGGCTACATACGAGATTATAGCCTTGCAATTATACGCTGCTTCACAGCGCACATACGACACTCGAGAGTAGTCAGCGGATACAAGCATGAGTGCGTACACAAATGTTGTATCGG
>NW_003213043.1:0-1426 GCF_000006405.1 Perkinsus marinus ATCC 50983
TCTGATGAGTTGAGTACTCCTGTTATTATTGGATGCTCTACTATGGCTAAGCTACGTACCACTATATCTATATCGCCTGATGGTATCATTGTTCGATTGGGAGAACGACCTACTCAAGTTTCTACAGTTGACGGTACTGAACCCCGTCTATCACTGCGTGATATGGATTGGTTACGTAAAGTTGCTGTTATGCACATCAGCCATGTTGTCTCTCTATCATCTATATCGGTATCTAGAGTCAAACCTTCCATCTTTATTAAGCCTAGTACTCTGGAGTTCTGCTACGACGGTAAAGATGATAACTATGTTCTCTACGATACCTTCAATGATGACGTTGAGATCCATCCCGATCTTCCGTTATCTATTGGTTATGGCTCTACTATGTGTTTTGATGCTATCACTGACTCCTCTCTAGCCCCAGACCGCGATCTACTTCCACCTTGGGAAGTTATATCTAGGGAATGGATCAGTGATAAGATTGCTCCACTAGGTCGTGTATCTACTGAAGTACCATGGCGAAGTCAAGACCGTCCTGGTTTCAACTTTCACTACGCGGCTAAACGTGGTCTAGCCTCTATAGCTCGTCTAGATTCTAAACAGCAATCTATGTTTGAGGATGCCCTTTCACAACTTGTCGATAGGGGTTTCTGTTCGATTGTCTGTGATCTACGGTCAACTGGTTTGAAGAAGCCAACTAGAGCTATGTGTCAAGCAGCTTGGTCTACGTTGGTCAAGGGTACTGCCAATGAGGGTTCTCCTGTTCCTCTGGCGGAACATTACACTCCTTCACATCTAGTGTATCGCCATCTACATCCTACTACACCGTGTAGGGTGGTGTTCGACTTTAGAGACCTAAACCGCTTCTCTAATCGTGGTGGCTATCCTCAGAACTCTCTAGCCGGTTGCCTCCTTGCTATTCGATCCTATGAGTATTTCATAGCTGGAGATCTATCTAAGGCATTCTGTAGAATGTCCTCTAGTATTAAGGATGTTCCATATGTTGGCTACACTTGTATCGGACCATACATTGTTCTATGGTCCCGTGTAGCCTTTGGCTCTACAGCAGCGCCTAATCAACTTGACGCTTCTATGGAAGATGTGATTAATGAGATCAAGGCATTGTCCAAGCTGGCTTCTACAGTTGAAGCTCCGGTTACTCGTCTATGTGATATTGAGCCTCATTTGGTTGAGCGTTGTCTACTGAGATCTAGCACTGAGGCCTTCTCCTATCTACAGGGTTGTCCACCGGTCCCCAAGGAGATCACACTGATCAAGTTTGTCGATGATGTCTATACCGGTGGATCTAACAAGTCTAGAGTTACATCAAGCTATGACTTCATTACCTATATCTCTAATGGTCACGACTTCGTCATTGAACCTAAGAAGCGTTTTAATAGTTGGGAGCCCTGTGATGGTCAACGATGTC
>NW_003209382.1:0-1036 GCF_000006405.1 Perkinsus marinus ATCC 50983
AGTTTGGGTCGATGAATTCTCACCTTCCAGTACTACGTCATCTAGTACATGGACCACTACCGAAGAGGCGACCTCGTCCTCAACAGGCACAACTACCCTTCCCTCCTCTACAACTCCGACTACCGAGGTTACCATGACTCCTACCACGAGCGGAATTCTCGAGGAAGTTTGGGTCGATGAATTGTCTTCTTCTAGTACTACGACATCTACTAGGTCGACCTCTACTGAAGTGGCGACCACGTCCTCAACAACCTCGTCCTCAACAATCACGTCTTCAACAACCACAACTACTGTCTCCTCCGCAACAACTTCGACTACCGAGGTTACTGCGACTCCTACTATGACGGAAAGTCTCGAGAAAGTTTGGGTCGATGAGTTGTCTCCTTCTAGTACTACATTCACCACTACTGAAGAAGCGATCACGTCCTCAACAACCACCACTACTCTGCCTTCTTCTACAATGTCGACTACCGAGGTTACGGCGAGTTCTCCTGCGACGAAGAGTCACGAGGAAGTTTGGTTCGATGAATCGCCTACTTCCAGTACTACGACTTCTAGTACGTGGACCACTACTGAAGAGGCGAGCACGTCCTCATCAACCACAACTACTCTTTCGTCCTCTACAACTCCGACTACCGAGGTTTCTGCGACTTCTACGACGACGGAGAGTCTCGAGGAAACTAGGGTCGATGAACTGTCTCCTTCTAGTACAACGGCATCTACTGCATCGACCACTACTGGAAACGCAACCATGTCGTCAACGACTATAGCTACTCTGTCCTCCTCCACAACCTTGCCTACCGAGGCTATTGCGACTCCTACTACGACGGAGGGTCTTGAGGAAGTTTGGGTCGAGGAATTGTCTCCTTCCACTACTACGACATCTGCTACGCCGAGCACTACTGAAGGAGCGACCACGTCCTCGACAACCACAACTAGTCTGTCCTCTACAACTCCGACTACTGAAGTTACTGCGACTTCTACTACGACGGAGAGTCTCAAGGAAGATTGGGTCGATGAATTGTCTTCTTCTAGT
>NW_003209768.1:0-1027 GCF_000006405.1 Perkinsus marinus ATCC 50983
GGCCTACCATGGGAGAGATATAGTAGCAGTTAGCGATCTCAGGTACGCGTTTAAGGCCTAATCAGACTCTTGGCCGCGGGATGGTTGACGACGGTACGTCCGAGAAGGGATTCAGATGTCCCTCTACAAGTATCACAGGAATACTCAATCACTACATAAGTGATATGCACCGCTAGTCTAATGGTTAGGATATCTGCCTTCCAAGCAGATGGTCCGGGTTCGATTCCCGGGCGGTGCAGTTCGTATCAACGAGAGAAGAGCCTCTATTCTATCGTGGAACAGTTATGCTCAGCACGTCAGGGCGATACAGGAGTTTCTACGTATGAGCAGCTTGGCGCAGTGGATAGCGTGTTGGGCTCATAATCCAAAGGTCCTTTGATCGAAACAAGGAGCTGCTATTCATTACAATAAACTCGAGATGGTTATTAAACTGAGAGGTGCAGCTTATCGACTGCATAGATCAGTCTTACCGAAAAATTTCCACTAAACAGAGTCGGTGTTTTCGTACCATTCCGTGCGGTTGGCCCAACCGTGCCAGTTCAGGGGAAAAACAACATTAATAAAGCGTTGTCCATGCATAGAAAAGAGCTATTCACCTAGAGCAGAACTCCTTGCAGGAATGATGAATGACCGCCCGGTACCGCAGAACGCGTTGCGGAGATGAAACAACCGCCCAAATTCACGAGCCGCCGCATGCGGTTTCAAAATGTGCTTGCAAGCAGGAACTTCGATGTCACGAAAAAGTTGTGCAGCTTGTGCCGAGCTAGCTGTAGTATGCGATGAGAACTTCAGCAGTTGGAGTTATCAACCGAGATAGATTGCGGCCTACCATGGGAGAGATATAGTAGCAGTTAGCGATCTCAGGTACGCGTTTAAGGCCTAATCAGACTCTTGGCCGCGGGATGGTTGACGACGGTACGTCCGAGAAGGATTCAGATGTCCCTCTACAAGTATCACAGGAATACTCAATCACTACATAAGTGATATGCAGCGCTAGTCTAATGGTTAGGATATCTGCCTTCCAAGC
>NW_003200091.1:0-942 GCF_000006405.1 Perkinsus marinus ATCC 50983
CCTGGGCAGTGGTTCGGCTGATGCCAAACCTGCGGGTTCCACCCTAACCTTGCCCATCCAAAGACGGTCGGTTAACCCTGGAGTGGTTACGGCTCGTCAGGCCAAAGCGCAACGTGCGAAGGCCGGTCCTGCCACTGGGCAGCCGCGCCAGACCACTGCCGCACCTCCGAGACGCCAGGCCCCAGCTCCTGTCGACAAAGACGGGTTTACAGTGGTCACTGCACGTCGTGCGCCTAAGTCCTATGCGACTGCGGTCAGCGGTAACGCTGGCCCAGCTCGTGGCGGACAGAAGCCACGCGTGCAGCAGGCGCCTAACCCGTTTGCGTCGGCGGCGAAAAAGGCTACCACTAGTGGTAGCCGGCCAGTGGTAATTATCAGGCCTACGGGTCAAAATCCTGCGCCTCTGAGCAAGGCGCAGTTTTCGGCTCTTCGAGTAACTGCCCTTCAGGCGCTACCAAAGGAGATTGTCGTTACTGGCGTCTTCCGAGTAGGACAGGTTGGTATCGGCCTGAGCATCCGTGATGCGGCGGCCGTACCAAGTGTGATTAGCTGTGTCGACGCTAAGTTGACCGGCTACAGCTGCTCTAAGAAGCAGACGCGCTTCCCGCGCATTATCTGCTTTGGAGCAGCAGTGTCCAGAGACATCTCCGCGGCATCACTCGAAAAAGTGATCCGCGAGGAAAATGCCTCTGTTTTTACAGGTAAAAATGTCCCCAGTGGCATCGTTCAATCGATCCACTGGCGCGGACCAAACCTCGTGGTAGCAGCCTCTCCTGAGTTCTTCCGAGCCTTGGAAGCGTCGAAGACTCAGAAGCTCAAGATAAATCATTTACTCACGAGATGGAGCCTTGCCAGAGATTCGACGATATGTTTTTATTGTTCGAAGTTGGGGCATATAAG
Source organism: Perkinsus marinus ATCC 50983 (assembly GCF_000006405.1). Lineage (NCBI taxonomy): Eukaryota > Perkinsozoa > Perkinsida > Perkinsidae > Perkinsus > Perkinsus marinus. The sequence goes on from NW_003200091.1 coordinate 901, forward strand.
CCCCAACTGTCCGGAGAAGGCTAACGGTAAAGACTGTACTTG
>NW_003207305.1:0-3839 GCF_000006405.1 Perkinsus marinus ATCC 50983
GGCGGGACGGGGCGGTCAATTGTAAGCCACCGGACTGCGGGTCTGCGGGATCAGCCCAGAGGCAAATGCCCATCCCTGGTGCCGGACGGAGCATGAGTCCCAAAAGGATATCCTGAAAGTCATCGAAGTTCAATCCGTTTCGTCCTTGCCCAGGGGAAGGGCGGGAGTCCCGCCGCGGGACCGGTGAACCTTCGTGCTGTGATAAAGCGTGACAGGACGTAGATCGCGCATGTTAAATAATGACCACTGCGCTGAAGCCCAGATGTTAATATACCTCCTACACTCTCCTAAGAGAATGTAGGAGACTTGCCAAAAAATGCCAAATGGCATAACATGCAAGAAAACAGTTTCGCTGTTTCTCGCTGTAGGGAACGATCCAGACAGAAGCACTTTTAGATTCTGAATCGCCATGCTTTGCTATATACCCCCGTGTGAAAATCTACCACCCAGGGCTTATCCCACCATTTCGTACCAACTTGACACCCGTGATCTACCGTCGGGCCTCGAAGGTAGATATGAAAACAAAGGAATCTCCATAAAATCATCGCTGAGCGGGCGATTGACATGATGACGGCAATTTTTTTCTCAGAGAGGCTGTCTGACTTTGACACGAAGACCTACTACTAATTCTTCGTCATGTGCTGGAAGTCATCGTAGTCTAATTATTAGACTTGTAGGTATTATGTAGACATTATTGTTGTTATTAGACTCTAATAACAATAATTCCAGTGGAAGCGATGTACCTAATCGGCGTAGGGCGACCACTAACGTTTTCTCGGTGATCTCGACTTATAAGTACGGTGTAGGAAGATATGTACATTGTCAACTACATGTGATGGTGACAATATGAGAATTCCAAGGAAATTTCGGTAGGTTATCGCTGGTTTCGGAACACTTCTACCCGAAATCGTCGTGAAATTGTAAAATGTAGCTTTGGAAACTCAGGAGCTCAGTTGAGGAAAGCGAACATACATTCCAACAGCGTATACGCAGAGTACGATAGTATGATTGAGCATCTTAGGCGTCGCTCAACCGAAGCTAGTGTCTACTATCCAACGAAGGAAGGCTGTGTTGGCGATTCATGGTTTACCTTTGGGGGAATCTGAGGAGAAACCACGCGAGCAAAGGCCCAGTCTCATAGTCAGTGACCATATGCGGATCCTGATTGATCGTGGGTGGTGACGCAGAGTGGTGACTCTACAATATAGTCTACATCAATACTCAGGCTCAGATTTCTTGTCGATTCCTTAGAACTCACGAATTTGAAGTCGCGAGTTCAATCCCTGCTCGTTGCATCTCTGCTAATCCGCGGGGTCGTTCAATAACCCGATTTCGAAATCCAGAATCGCTTCTCACACGTATAATACGATGTTGGAGTCGATTCTGAATTCCAGAAACATGGGACACATTTCATCCCCCACCCGCCAGAGCGCGTGATACAATGCAAGGTTAGTAGACCGATACGAACCGACTGACTGGGTGCCGCAACACGGGATGGGAGCAAGGTAGGCTATGAATAATTTCGGGTCTACAATGCAGTTTCGGGGGACTTTTCGCCCCCCCCCCCCTTTTCAGAGAAGTATGTTGACAGAGGTTTCTCTTCAGTAGGTGGGGTATGATGATGCTGGACTGACCTCTGGGTGCGTCCAGTAGTCGTGGTTCGACTCACTCGCAATGCCTAGATGCTGCGTGACTGGCTTTACGAGACTAATAATGGAGGTAGTGGGTTGTGTCGGACTCTCTTGGAGCTGCGAATACCAATTTCGCGTGTATAAGCACGCCTCATTGCGAGAGGATAGTTATACTTGTGATAGACTTGGCATCAGCTGAGAGGAGATCGATACATCCATTGAAGCCGTGATGAATCGATTAGCCAACACGAAGAGAGAGGGGGGGGTCCTGACTAAGAGGACTATCACCCCAGACTACCTTACCTGAGGGTATTGGTTCAGTGGAGTCGATTTGACTTGTCCACACTGTAGTAACATCGTCGATCATTGTCATGAAACTGTATTAACATCCCTGGACATGAAAAATATCTTTTTAGTGCTAGTCACGTGTCTCCAATCAATACTGTCGAGTGATACGAAAGATGTACCATCGTAGGTATCAGAGGCAGCCGAACTGTCTGCAAGGGCAGTAGGGGAGGAGTTGATAAACGAACCCAACCGGAGGTCCATTTGTGAGTCGACAAGGCCAGGCAAAGACAGACTGGTAAAGAAGGACCCATGATATCGTGATAAATTATCTTCTTTAAGCTACCGTTGAGCTTGTTTGCAGCCTCGGATACGTTTTTGTCCCTTAGAGCGAATGGTGATTTGTCGGACTCACGGTATGGCGTGACCGCTTCAACCCTTAGTTTATACTTCTAGCACACTTTCATTAGAAATTCCCCTACACTACTCAATGGGTCGATGCTATTTGAGCGAAATAGAGAACATAGAAGATAAAGGCATGCCTCTAAAATAATAGAGTTCGTGTTGGAAGTTTCTTTTCCCGCTCGGCAGTCATGTTTACATCAGATGAGGCGATCGACTTCTCTCGTCACGGGTGTGCCTCCTCACTGAAGTCGGGTAGGCTAAGCGTTCTTGGAGTTAGCGGAAATTTGGTATGAAGACTCGACGTAACTCAACCAGAAAACTCATTGGTCTCATGTGGCATGGTTGTATGCGGGTAATTCACAGGTGATCCGCAGTAGGGGACTCCTGGTTTGACGGCTGTACAAATTCTGAAGAATTTCGGTTCACCGGGAGATTACATTTATTGTAGAGACTCTCCTTTGTTCCTCAGGCGAGCAGTGCAAGATATAGATTCCTATGATATCTGCAGCTCATTGTTGTTAGCTATATCGCATGTCCATCAAATTTGTATTGACAAACAACATCTTTCCTGAGAGGTCGGCTTTGTGGTTTTGAGTCGTAAATTGGCGATCTTTCGTTCAATCACGTACTTACAACATTCGTACGTGGATGAGATGAATCCTGACAACACGAGCGGACTCCACCGCCGTCCTTCTGCATAGTCAGTGGCCTCACCCATCGTACGATTATTTCAGTTGGTGTATCCTCTAGAGATGCTCGCAGCCAGGGTGGCGGAGTTGGGGTTGACAGCGAAGCCCGAGTGGGTGTTGAGCGTTGGAGACGATGTGGGTTGTAGTTGTGCCCCCCCCCACTACCATCTCCATTGCAGGTCGCTGCTGGCTTTGCCTCCCTGATGGGCAGCCACATCTCTCATTGTGTCGTGCGAGGCTCTTTACCTGATCTCGGAGCTCAGCGAGTAGGTGTGTGGACTATACATGGGCAGCGTTAGGGCTTCGTTACGCTTTACGTTATAGTGCGCGTAACGTTAGTAGTTTACGATTAAGGGAAGGGCTCAAAGCGTAACCGTCAGAGTGAGCCGTAACGCTCCGTACCGTAACTCTGCCCATTTATAGTATCGACTGCTGGGACGGTGTCACGTCCCATTGACAGGTCCTCCCTGGAAAACACTTCCTCATGATCGAGGACTTTGTGGACGTATCTAAACCGGTGAAATTCCATCAGCTCGCGACCAGCGTTTCGGACCCGTTCGGTGATGACACTGATGATGCATTGATTGGACAGGCCAGTGACAGTTAGGGCAGACGTATAGGGGCTCTCTGTATGCGAAGTTCTCCCCGCAGGCACAGGAGGGTCTAAGAATCGTGTCTTGAAGATGGTATTGACCGATGGTTGCCGTAGTGTTACGGCTATAGAGGTGATCCCTATTGTGGACATACCACAGCAACTGAGCAGACTGCCTGGTGCAAGCTATTGATATCAGTAGGGTCGATGAAGCTTGTACATGCATGATTCGTGCCT